>NC_060278.1:34351399-34519227 GCF_021613505.1 Equus quagga
CTTCTGAAACTCAGAGGTACTAACTCTCCCTCCATATGCTCTTCTCCAGTGCTGTGGGCTATGCAAAGCATGGGCTGGGGATTACTGAGTTGAAATCGACAGCTCTAACTGAGCTGGGCTCTGGGACGGGTTCTAAAGAGCTTACCATGGTGGCAGTCCAAGGTAGAGGCAGGGGCCGTGAGCCTGAGAGAAGAGTGGTCTTAGCCCTGATGCCAAGCAGAGGCTTAGAGTCCATTGTGAAAGCAGTTGAGGATACTTGGTAGAAGCATCGTGTCAGTGGGTAGGGTTTGGGGGGCACAGAGAGACAGTCTCCACTCCCTTTCAAGTATGTCTGAACAGGCTACCTCTGTCGAGATCAGAGAATTTATTTATTTATTTGCTCTGTCAACAAATATTTATTGAACAATGTCAGGTATTGTGATGGTTAATTTTTTGCGTCAGCTTGACTGGGCTATAGATTGGTTAAACATTATTTCTGAGTGTGTCTGTGAGGTTGTTTCTGGATGAGATTAACATTTGCAAAGGTGGACTGAGTAAGCAGATTTCCCTCCCCACTGTGGGCGGACCTCACCCAATCCGCTGAAGTCCTGAGTGGAAGAAAAGGCTGAGTGAGAAAAAGTTCCTTCTCTCTGCCTGATTCTCTTCCAGTTGGGACATTAGTCTTCTCCTCCTTTGGGACTGGGACTTACATCGTCAGCTGTCCTGCTTCTCAGGTCTTCAGATTTGGACTGGAACTATACCATTGGCCCTCCTGGGTCTGGACTTCTCAGCCTCCATAATGGTGTGAGCCAATTTCCTATTATCTTTCTCTCTCTGCCTCTGTCTCTGTCTCTGTCTCTCTCTCTCTCTATATATACACACAGATACAGACACACACACACATCCAATTAGTTCTGTTTCTCTGGAGAACCCTAATATAGCCATGTTCTAGGTACCAAGATAAAGTAGTGAACAAGAAAAGAAGGCCCCTGGTCTCGCTGATCCTACGTTCTTGTTCGGTGAGATGGATAATAAACACAGAAAAGAGACAAACAAGTGAAAATGGAACAATGATCAAGGCTTTGATCCCTACAGAAGAATCCAAACAAGGTGAGATAGAGGAGACTGGATGACTCTTTTAGACTGGCTGGTCAGGGAAGGCCTTTCTGAGGAGATGACATTTAAATTGAGATTTCAGTGACAATAAGCAGCTTAAGAGAAGACCTGGGAGAAAAGCCTTCCCAACAGAGAAACTAGTAAATACAAAGGCCCTGAGATGGAAATAAGCACGTCATGAGAAACAAAAAGGCCGACATGACCGGGACCTAGTTAAAAAGAGGCAAGCTGGTAGAAGACAAGGTCAAAGGTTTGTCAGAGCCCCTGTCATAAAGGGGTTTGTAAACTGCAAGCCAGAGACAGAGTTTGAATTTTATTAGAGCGATGATGAAAAACCATAGAAAGGTTGGGTTCCAGGTAGTACTAGGATATGATTTGGATTTTTAAAAGATTTCTCTGGCTGCTGTGTAAAGAATGAATCACAGGACTTCCAAAATGATGGTGGGTTCCATTTACACATTAATCTCTGCTTCTTCCCAAGTGTCCCACTAAAATTATAAAGAAATTTAAATAAAAAGGCAAAACTCACAAGGACAATGAGAATGGAAGAGAATGTGACAGCAACACTAATCTGAAAGCTAAAACACAGATGGATGAATGGTATCTGATTTGTCAGGCAATGAGGGAAGCAGAGAAACATCTGATGTACAATGCAGTCAATTCCCACCCAAAGTCCCTTTGAAGGCTTAGGTGTCACCAGGATCAGGTACCTGCGGAAGTGAGGTCAAGGTGAAGGTAAAAACAGAAGCATTGTTTTGGTCAGTCTTAGAAGCAAACAGACCAGCAAATTGATTCCCCCATGATGTGCAACTGGTAATTGTCCGTCCTGACTCCTACAGAAGATTGGCAATCCGTTCTCTGGAGAGGGTGAAATTGAGGGTCTCTGGACTGGAGTTACCCAGGTATAGCTGAGGGACAGATACCGAAATGAAAAGAAGGGGATTAAATGAAAGTTTACATACTGTATGTTGAGACCCCACTGAGTTCCCAGAATATTGACAGACAAACCTATAACTCCCAGGCAGGATATTGGAAAAGCTCTTTCTGGGGGAATTTTACTAGTCTAAGAAGAGACATAAGATATTGACATATGAGTTCCCAAGGAAACAGCCCAGATATAAATCATCTTGTGGGGGAAGTTCATAGTTTTGTGCATAGTTAAATTCTTTTCTTTGTGCAAAGAGCTTCTAACCAGCTTTTTGGTACCCCACTTACATAGTCACTGACAGCTAAGGATCCTCAGACATGTGGGCTCTATTTTTTAATATTATCAGATAAAATGCAAGAGCCAGAGCGACAAACAAACAAACAAAACAAAGTGACATGGAAGAGATTTCTGTATAAGGAAAAAAAATGTGAAATCAAACAAAACATTTCTCTATTATTAATTTCCTTAAAAAGATTTTTTAAAAAAGATATTGCATCCATGAATCAGGAATAGAATGCTATAAAATAAAACTTTGGAAAACAAAAAGATCTTGGGATCTGAAAAAACCAATAGCTGTAATGAAAGCATAGCACAACAAAACAAAAATCAACTCAGTAGAAGGGCTGGTAGGAAAAGCTGAGGAAATCCTCCTGGAAATAGAGTGAACATAAAGATTAAAAACAGGAAAAAATAAGAGAATTTGAGGATCAGGAATTCCCAAACTTAAATAACATGAATTAATAAAAAGAGTGAGGGAAAATAGAAGAAAGAAAACCATTTAAGAAGTAATTTCAGAAAATAATGCAGAAGTAAAGTATAGGAAGCTCCAGGTTGAAAGGGTCCTTTAGATGCCTAACACTGGGGATGGAAACAGATCAAGACACGTCACTGTGAAACATCAGAATTCTGAGGAACAAAGAGCCAATCATAAAAGCTTCCAGAGAAGAAAAATAAAAACATCAAGACAATTATCAACTCTAGACAAAACAAAAAGTTGCCTAAGAAAGAAAAGTAACCATAGTACACTTCATCACTGAGTAGTAAACAGCGTGAACTGCTTCTCAGAAGGGCTTCTTGGCATTTTGGACATTGTCGTGAAGCAATGTCCTACACATTGAAGGACCTTAGCATCCTGGCCCTCATCCACTAAATGCCACTGACCCAGCCCCTGTCCCAACACTGACAAACCAAATGCTGCCCTGTATTTCAAATTCTCTTTTAAGGGGTGTTACTGAGCCAGGTTGAAAATCACTGGTTTACAGAGTCATAAGAAAGTAAATTCTAATTATTAACCAAGTTAAAATTCATGGATTGTGAAGATGGAGTGACTAGGAGTACATAGACAAAGGAGAAGAAGTAGCATATGAGAGCCGCATCCACATTCTCCACCTTGGAAAGTCAATAGTTAATGCCTAAAACTGACCAGTCACGATCTGTTTAGAGATATGAAGATAAATACAACTCAAAATATTTGAAGGTATTCCCTCTTCTAGGGAGGGAAAATAGAAGGTAAAGGGATGATTGGGGAATGCCATTTTTTTGTAAGAAAACTTGTAGAATTATTTGATTTTTTAAAGTCTGTGCAAGTGTAATTTTGATGAAATTTAAAATGAGGTTGGGGCTAGCAGTGGAAGCGTGGAGACTAGTTAGAAATATCTTTGTGTCTGTCTGTCAGTCTATCCATCTATACATTTTACAGAAGGTGAAAAATGAGGCTTAGGAGGCGTATAGAGGTTAATAAGTAACCCACACAGCCAGCAGAGGGAGGATCCAGAAAGCAGTCTGACTCTGACACCTAGAGCTCTGATCACTCTCCTCTGCTGCCTCTAGAAGATCAAGTGACAGGACAGAGGGAAGGGAGTGGGCAACAGACATGCGGGAATCCAGGAGATGTTCTCTGAAGGCTGCTTCTACCTTTGAGACAGCAGATGTTGCCCAAGGGGGCACTGTGGCAGGTGTGCTGTGAAGAGCTCTCTGTCCCCAGACTGCTGTAGGAGGGCAGATGAATAGAGGGAACCACTCCCAGAGCTACTAAGAGAAGAAAGAGCGAGGACTGAGTCCCTGGCTTCAAATGCTGCCTTCTCACAGTGAGATAAGAGGCTCAGAGTGGCACATCTCAAATGGCTGACCCCGGGGCACTGTCTCAAACAGAACAGTCTGTATATTTAGAACACCTGCTCTAGTCATTTTCTCTTGGGTAACTTCAGAACCTACCTGTATAGTATCTTTTTATAAATATATTTAAAAATATTCTAGTCCCCAAAGCAGTAGTAGAGAGTCGGTGGATGACTTATTCATAAGATGCCATATCCCTGTCTCTGGAAGAAGCTTCCTGAAACTGATTGGCTAAAAGACTCACGCTGGCCTTCTTGCCTGACGATGGAGCTGGAGCAGAGGCTCACTTCTGACATTTTTCTCTGAGGCTGTGGTGTGTTTGTTTGAATGCTCTGAACATCTGCCTCCTTCAATACCTATTTCTTTTTTCAGCTTTATTGAGATATAATTGACAAATAAAAATTGTATATATTTCAGGTATACAAAGTGATGATTTGATATACGCTGTGAAATAATTACCAGAGCCAAGTTAATTAACACATCCATCACCTCACATAGTCATCTTTTTTTTTTGCGTGTGATAAGCACACAACATCTACTCTGTCAGCAAATTTCAAGCATATAGTATGGTATTATTACCTATAGTCACCATGCTGTGCATTAGGTCCCCAGAACTTATTCATAATACATATTTCTTGAGTGCTAACTGCAAGGCAGTGTGCTGGCGGTGGTGGTGGGGGGGGGGGGGGGCATGTGTGTGTTGAAGTTTGTGTAGGGGAAAGCAGAAGACTATAAAAGACCTCTGAACTTGAAGACCTCAATTAGCAGAGGAGACTAGACATATCTACACAGCTCTCAAGCCAAGAAGAATCTGTTCTGTATGGTTAGACAGGTAAAATGCTATAGAGGTTCAGGAAGAGAGAGGGGGTGCTGAGGTGTGGGCTGGGAAAAGCTTAGCATGGAAAGACGTGGCGTTTGAGGCTGGCTTTGAAGGCTGAGCCAGATTTGGAAGAGACCCCAAGGGTCCAAGAAGCAGGACTTCTCCCCATGAGGTAGCTCTCTAGGTCTCAGTTTTCTCATCTGTTAAACAGAAGTGATAACAGTAATAGAACACGTGCATAGATTGGTTCTGAGGATGTAAACAATAGGTAGAGAGCTTAGAATGGTGTCTGGACCACAGTAAACCCTGTGTTTGCTTTACTATTATTATTAGCACCAGAGACTTCCACGTTTCTGTGTCTCTGTGCCAACCTCAATTTCCAGGGGAGACAACCGAGCTGCCTTATACTGAGCCAGGTGTCACCTTGGGACGAGTTGGTTGTGGCAGATGTGGGAAGATTACTTGTTACAGACATGGCCCATGGGGACCCATATCGCTGTGTTTGCAGAGAAGGCAGGTCCCTCAAGGGGCTTTCTACTGCAGTCACTATTCCCATCTTCCAGATGAGGCAACTAATGTCAAGTTACACGCTCAAGGTCACAGTGAGTCATCAGTGAGATGTAGAACTTCGATTAAAATGTAAATTTCTGTTCCTGTTAAAGCTCACAACCTCTTCATCTACAGTCTACCGTGTTCCCCCATGTCCTGCTGGGCGGGTGTAACCAGCTACCTTTGAACCAAATACCATGATGTGGAAGGTTCTTCTCACTGGAAGAAATCATAAATGATAAATGATAGCAAGACAATAATATGCTAATCCTGACTTCCCACTAAATTGAAGAGAGAAAACCTGAAGTTCACTTTCCCACTTTAAATTAGGTTACACAGGCCATTAAGCCAAGTAATAATAGAGTTTTAGATTTTTGGATGGAGTGTACAATAGCCAGAACTTATTGTTATGCAAATGAAAACCAGACATTCAAGGTTAAAACTAACCTTGCAGCCAACAATAGCCATGCAGGAGAGGATAGAAAAGGCTTTTAGGCATTTGTCTTGACTTTTTTTCACTATATAACTAGCTTCTATATGTTTTCTATTTGTAAGGAAACTATCCATTTATTTTCTTAAAATAAAACAACAAACCACCACTGTCTTGAAGTAGAAGTTGTCTTGGCTTCGGAGCTGGTATTGACGGTGGGCCTTCTTATTGTGAAAATCATTCTCTCTGTGTAACTGTGTCCCTTTCTTTTAATTACATAAACACAGCTTGTCCAGCCTCACGGTGTAACACTGAATGGATTTCAGGAGTCTGGGCAGAAAATTCTGCAAGTCCTGGGTGTTCATGGATTCTTTTTAAATTCTCAACGTTGCCAATGAATGTTCTTAAACAAGAAATGACAACAGAAATGCGTACATTGTATAGAGATTTTTACTTCACTAAGCACCCTTTGCTTTACTAGCAGACGGAATATTCCTCAGGAGCAGGGACCTTGTCTGTCTTGCTCATTATTGTAGCTCCAGCAGCAAGTTATGTGCTCAATCAGTATTTCTCAGTGTGAACTGGATTCCAGGAACTTTGGCTTCTATTACCAGTGTAATCACTATATACAAACAAGTATCCAGATAGGGCAGATATAATTATAAATATTTTGGGGGCATGTAAATGGAGGCAGGAAAGAGTCAACTCACCTGTCTCAAAGTCAAAAAGTTATGAAGTGAAAAAGCAGAGGCTGGAACCCAGGGCTCATGTCTCTGAGCCTGTCCTCATTCCACAAGGCACCACTAAGTCCTCTTGGCCTCAGTTTCCCCAGCTAGGACAGCAGACGTTGCACATGTGGCACTTTGTTCCCGCTCTCACGCCTAAGGGAACTGAGGTGAAAGTTTTGAAGAATTATTGTCTTTAGCCACCGTGAAATCCTTGTATGAATGTTTCAAAGTGAAAATATCTTAAAATTTATAATGAATTAAAAGATATTGGGGTTGACTTAATATCTTTCTATTTCCCAAAACCAAGTCAAACATTTCTAAATTGAGAGTAACGACATTCATTATTATTTCATGTTTTCTTTCCTTTATAAGAAGTCATTAGACTCATATTTCGTTTATAACTTCACAATGACCAATAAACAAGCAACCACTTGGCTCCCCCTAATCTTTTTGTTTATTAAACCAAATTCTGAAACTCATGACAAATGTGCCCAAACTCCAAACATCATCGTATTCTTTAACAGCAAATGTTCGCCGTTACCAATTCCAGTCCCAGCTTCTCGAAATGTTTGCCTTCCATTGTTGAATGCATTTCTGATTTCCTTTCCATCTTGATGTTACGTCCCTCCCTAATTCCTCTCAGTCTGGATGATATTTAAGTTATACTCAAGAAGCAGTTGTGTGTGCCAGGGGCGGCTCCTACTGGCTCGCTACAGCCAACTGTGAAATTTCCAGGAATTTTGCAAGCCGGTTATTAAACACAGTCATTGTTAAAACTTAAAATTATTTAAACTTCCAATTAAATAACATTTAATAATGTGATAAATATGTAAAACTTATCACTTCCTAATTATTTTACTACATTTTGCTATTATCCATGTTCTTGGGGTTATTGGTCCATTGGTGGGATTACTACATAATCACATGCTACTGTCCATATCTTCCAACTCTCTGTTCAGTGGTTTCAGAGGGTAGCTTGAAATCGGCCTTGGTGGGAGTATTTTCATCATGGAAATTGGCAAACTGTACAACACAGGGATTTTTTCCCTGGAGAGCCAGTTGTTAACATTTACTAGCACACGACTGAGTGCAGTGGGGAGGATGTAGTCACAGAGAGTGACATGGCAGGCTCTGAGTCTCTGGTCAACAACTGCCACCTTGGGGGAGATGCCTAGTCTCTCTGAGCTTTAGTTTCCTCATTTGTAAAACAGGTTTGCTGTGAGGATCAAACAATGGAATGCATATCAGACACATATCCCAATTCTTAGCTCATCGTGTGGAATGTGCTTTGAAAATGATGGCTGGTCTCGCTTTCCTGAAGCTCTGAGGGCTGGAAGCGCACAGGCAGATTACTGCAGATGTGAGGAGCCCTGTAATCCGGGAATTGCCTCCCTGAATGGGTGACTCCAGCAGGGCTGGTTTGTGGATTACTATTAAGAGCAGCCGCTTCACACGAGCGCCCTCAGCTTTTCTCAGGGTTCAGCCATGCTGAGCAATCTCTCTCCCTTTCATTGACCGAGCAGGACGCTTCCCTGAAGCTTCTGAATCTGAGACAGCAAAAGACACTGAGAAAGGAGGTTTGCTGAGGCCTCGCGTTTCAAGCCTTGGTAAGTCGCTGAAGCTTCCTGTGGATGACTGTCCAGTGCTGTCCTGCGATCACAGTGGACAGGAGGGCTCTGGGCCCGGGAGACGGCCGAGCAAGTGACGGGGCAGCAGGGCTGCGGGCTCGGCCCGCCTTCTCCACGTGGCTCTGTGCCCGCGGGCTGCTCACCGATGTCTGGAGAAGGTGAGACGGCGCAAGCGGCTCTTCCTGGTTGTGCGCCGGTGTCTCCGTCAGAGGGGCTGGGTCACTGTCCACCCGCAATTTCAAACCGAACTGAACCGACGGTTTCACTGAGTTCTCCCGTGTCCGCTCACTTGGAAAGGATGCGGGAAATGCGAAGTCAATCACGTTTCTTTATACTGAGGAAGTGTGTTGCGTTCATTTGCCGCTTCTTGCAGTTACCTCTGCACATTGGAGGACAATATACAGCAAAGATTAACTCTTTTATCTTAGTTTTCCTCGGCCTGGATTCTTCCTTTGTTTGGAAGTTCATCTTTGAGCTCCTTTCCACTGCCTCCTTCCGGCCACCAGCAGGAGCAGGAGCAGGTGGATCGGAGAGGGTTGGCCTGTTTGCGGTTTGGGTACCTAACATTGAATCTCGCTGCTACCTTTAACTAGCAGCATATAACTAGTAGGATACTTTTGGCAAGTCATTTTTCTGCTCAAAGGCTTAGTGTTTTCATCTGTAAAGTAGGGGAAATGGCAATTATGTCGCACACAACAGGATAGTGTGAAAGTTAAATGAGAAAACACTGAGCACAAAACGGGCACCAAGTCAAATGTTGGTTGAATAAATTTGCAGATGAGTGAGCCTTAAGCTGGTTTCCTGACAGAACTAAGATAAGTCATGAATTTCTTTCTGATTGTCAGATTGTTTCTTTATATGGTTGAATTTTGGTTGTTAAGAGACCAATCATCTGAATTTTTTTCCTGTCATTTTCTCTATGCTTTTAATTTTTATTATTATTTTCTTGTATAAGTTGTAGGTGTACAGCTTTATGGTTTAACATCTGTATACACTACAAAGTGTTCACTACCACAAGTCTAGCGACCATCCGCCACCCTACAGTTGACTCCCTCCATCCATTTCACCCACCCCCCAACACCCTTCCCCTCTGGTAACCACTAATCTGTTCTCTGTTTTCTATCAGTTTGTTTTATTTTATTTTGTTTGTTCATTTGGGGTTTTTTATATTCCACATATGAGTGAAATCATATGGTATTTGACTTTCTCCGTCTGACTTATGTCACTTAGCGTAATACCCTCATGGTCCATCCATGTTGTCACAAATGGCAACATTTCATTATTTTTTATGGCTGAGTGATAAGTCACTATATATATATATATATATATATATATATATATACACACACACACACATCACATTTTCTTAATCCATTCATCCATCAGTGAACACTTAGGTTATTTCCATATTTTGGCTATTGTAAATAATGTTGCAATGAACAAAGGTGTGCACAGATCTTTTCAAATTAGTGTTTTTGTGTTCTTTTGATAAATGCCCAGAAGTAGAATTGTTGGGTTGTATGGAAGTTCTATTTTTAATTTTTGAGGAAACTCTATACTATTTTCTATAATGGCTGCACCAATTTATATTCCTACCAACAGCACACAAGGGTTCCCTTTTCTCCACATCCTTGCGGTCACTTGTTATTTCTTGTCTTTTTAATCGTAACTACTCTGACAGGTGTGAAGTGATATTTCAGTGTGGTTTTGATTTGCATTTCCCTGATGATTAGTGACATTGAGCATCTTTTCATGTGTCTGTTGGCCATCTGTATATCTTCTTTGGAAAAATGTCTATTCAGGTCCTTTGCCCATTTTTTATTCAAATTGGGTTTTTTTGGCTATTGAGTTGTATGAGTTCATTATATATTTTGGATATTAACCGCTTATCTGATATATCATTTGCAAATATCTTCTCCCATCCAGTAGGTTGTCTTTTCATTTTGTTGATAATTTCCTTCCCTGTGCAAAATCTTTTAGTTTGATGTCGTCTCCTAATCAACTGAATTCTTAATTGAAATATTTACTGGATCTCTAAGAAATTTCTGTACACACAGCATATGTATGTATGGCATCGTGTGTGTGTGTTTCCCATATTTTATAGTGGAGAATGATGTTTTGGTGTCTTCCAAACAGTTTCTATATCAAACACACTGTCCTTCCTGATAGAGACATGTATTTCAAGCCATGCAAATTGGGACTGTTTCATGATTACGTATCTCCAGCACAACATTTTGTACTATAACTATGTTTTCAACTTCAGTACATCATGGCAGCTCCAAAAGAATTAATGGGTAGGGGACGGAAGGGGTGTAGAGTAAGAAGAAGTGTCAGATGTGGGATTTCAGGGGCTTAGGGAGACTAGAAATGGATGCTTTTATCCTTAGATGTGTGAAATGCTTTGTAATTTTCAAAATCCTTTCAAAAAGATTTCACTTGGTTCTAACTATACCTCTTGCAGATATATAAGTCGATTGCTGTTATCCCCATTTTATAGATTGTAAAACATACACCTCGTAGTTAAGTAACGTGGGCAAGTTTTGTAGGGGAGACAGGATTAAAACCCACATACTCTGACTTGAGTATTCCTTCTTACTAGCTGGTCTCCCAGTTTCCATTCCTGTCCTTCTACAGTCTTAGTCTCTGCACAGCAGCAAGAGCGACCTTTGAAAAATGTAAAATCAGATCGTGCCACTCTCCTGCTGATCTGATCCATCCCAAGTCCTTGCAACGGCTTCCAGCCGCCTGGTTAAGCTGGCCTCTGGCTACCTCACTCCCTCTTCACCTTCCGCTCTCCCCCTTGCTCACCATCCTCCAGCTCATTGGTCTTTCCCTTCCCAAACTTGCCAATGGCTTTCTTGCCTCACCACTTGTGCGTGTGGTTTCCTTTGTCTGAAATGCTCTTTCCACAGACCTGCAGATGACAAGCTCCTGTCCATCATTTAGGTCTCAGCTCAAATGTCACCTCCTCAGAAAGACCTTTCCCACCTTAGTCCCCTGCTACGGCAGAGCTTCCCAGCCAGTGCGCCTCAGTGAGTGGCTGTGTTGCTAAGGGCTGAAACGGATGCTCAGTGCTAAGACCTGGGGTGGCCAGAGTCCAGGGCCGGTTGCCTTCAGCTATGCACTGCGTCTGGCCTATACTGCAGTGCTCTGAAGATGCCATCAGGTTTTATGCATATCACTATGTGAACATATTCGGGAACCACTGCTGGCGTCACCCTTCTATTATTTTTTTCAAAGCATTTATGCCTATCTGAAATTAACAGCTTTGTTCACTTGTTTATTTCACCTCCCTTCACTAGAATGTAGCAGACTTTAATTTGTTCTGTTCATCCTTGTATATCCTGCATTGTCTAAAATAGCACCGGCTACCTAAGAGGTGCTCAATATTCATTTGTTAAAAGAATGAGCCCTCTTTATTGTCCAGAAAGCAGTGGTAAGGACAGGAAAATGAGTTAGGATTTGGGGTGAAATTCAAGCACTGAATCCAACAGCTGTTGGCAAGGTACCTAAAACCGTAATTATTCCAAGAATTTAAGCTGCTACTACAAGCCCAGAAATAGAGTAAATGCAGTTACATAACATTATTCTCCAGGGGAAGAAACGCATAGCAAAATCAGCAGATCTGGATAGAAGCTAAGCATGAGGCTGTGGAGGTTTCTGCCAAAATCAGTATTTGTAAATTCATAATATTTATTTAATATTTAATACTAAGACCAAACTGCAGAAATTTACTGAGATAATAACTTTTATTCCTTGAAAATATAGTAAAATCAAGCTATAAAAATAAGCTTTTCTTTCCTATTGTGGGTTTCTGCTTACCATAAATTTCAGCTGTACATCAGTAAATAGGAGAATGAAGGTCAAACCTTACAGCACGAATGAGCAAAACTTTGGGTGTAATTTTGACAGCTAACTACTGATTTTCTCTTCTCCAAGAAAAAGCACGGAGGTGCAAAGGGAGTTACCATTCTACGCAAAAGGTAAAGCTGTGCTAAAAGTAACATAAATAGGGTTTCATGGATGAATTTTATCTTCAGTCACTTATAAGAGTTTTATCATCAAAATGGACACAAGAAACTCTCACTGGGGGTTTGTTTTTCCCCTATCTACAAAATTTCTTATGAAACACCCGCCCCTTCATAACTCACGTAACACACACTTGGGCAGACTGCATAGCTCTTTTCCATTTCAGGAACCTCTATTGCCAAATTGATCAGAAGTGTTCTTATAGTGGTTTCTGCCACATGACTTCAGGAAGAATCATTATCTGGGGAAGCTGGGCGGCCAGAGACCCTGTGTAAGGGGCTGGTCAAGTTCCAAGTTTATCTGGGCTTCGATCAGGAGCCGTCAAGGGGATTGCACTCTGCTCTATCACTGTCCTTTTCACTTTTCGATATTGATTTCTTGGAAATAGGTTTCAGTATTATGGAGGCATTACCAGCCGAGAAGGGACATTAGCACAGGACAATCTTAAGCTGTGTCTACATGAAATGTCTACAATTGGTTTCAAAGTGAAACATTCAGTCAATCAGCCTTTATCTTTGGATGAGGGAGCCAAACACCCCACTGCACCGACTTGGCTTGACTGAAGAACTTAAATTTTGCCTGAATTGACGAGTGGGTTTCAGACAGAGCAGCTACATTGCCTACATTGCCAGTCAAAGAGAGGGGAAAGAAATGGAACGCTGGATTGCGTGGCAGGATTCCTGTAAGGAACCTCACCTGAGGTTTGTTTTGGTTGAAGGTGAAACACCTTTCAGGCTCTGATGCTGCTAACGCCAGAGGTTGGTTTGGGCGACAGTGTGGTTTGTGACCCGCAGTGAGGCTAGCCTTGACCTTGACCTCCCCAGGAGGAGGCAGTCTCCTTACTGTGCTGCTTATGAGCTGCACTCATTTCTGCCACTGTGTCTTTGTCAGCCCAGAGCCTGCCCACTGCACAGAGCATGGGCACCTGTGAATGTTAGACTGAATTATCAGTCTTTTGGGTAGATGAGAGCTCAGCTCCTGGTAAAACAGGCATCTTCTGAAGAATTTTCTATTGCTCACGGCAAGAGTCTTAACTAGAGGACCAGGTTTCTCAAACTTACCTGAAGATAAAAATAGCACCATGCCTTTTGAATGTGATTCTGGAAGACTGGGTGGGGGCTCAGGAGGGGGGATGTGGGGAGGGTGGCGGATGGGGGGTGGTGGTGGGACTCAGGATCCTATTTGAAATAAATATCCCAGAGGGCTCTTATGTCAGGCAAGTTTGTCAAAGAGTGCTGCCGTGGGATTGGATGGTGTGGAGGGAAATCACAGATGTTGGTGAAGTGCTTCCGTGTCCAGCTGGTGAAACCGCTCCGGGCTATTCCTGGGCAGTGTGCCCTCAAACCCTCTGTGCTGGGCCAACTAAAGCAGTGTTCAGAGTTTGGGTTAGTCATCAGTTCAGAAGCACAAAGTTTTTATACCAGAAGTCACCTTGGAGCTATCGCTCTGCCCTCAGTTTACAGAGAAGGAAACTGGAGCATCCATAGGTAGTTAACTTGCCCTCATACAGCACCAGAGGAAGAGCTCAGATCACCACTGCAGGGCAGGTTTCACGGGCTCGTGCAGTCAGGCAAGGCCCTGGGCTCTGAAGAGCTCTACATGTGGGTCTAATGCTCTGCTGGCACCATTTTGAAACTCTTAAGAATTTTATCTTTGCACTTGTGTTTGGTAAGTGAAGACTGATGGGACAATGCAGCATGGCCAGGAGCAGAGGAGAAATGCGCAAAGCACATGTCCGTCGTTCTGCACCACGCCGCTCGCAGATAGTGTTTGTGATACCTTGCAAGTACAGAATTCCGGTGGACCCCTGATGCACAGGAGTTCGTGAGACTCAAAGTGAGTACAAGGTAAGTGTGAAGGTCATAGCTGGGGACAGGGGCACTGAGAGTCCCAGAAGGCCCTGCTGTCCATTTGAACCATAGTTAGCTTCTAACATAGAAAGGAAATGGCATTTTAAAAACTCACTTGATGAAGGAACCCCATTGTATCCTTTCTCACTCGTGTTACTTCCCTGTATTAGCCCACCACTTACACTGAAGAAGATGATGTAGAAAGGTAGGCAAAGATAGGGCAACCCAGAGTTCCTTTTCCTTCCAGTCCTTCCTTCCTCATCAGTGAGTTGAAGGTAAGGCGTGTTGGTAGAATGAGCAGTATCAAGATGTGAAAGAGAGACAGGTGAATTCGTTTTGTGCAGGATTTCTGCTATTTTGGTAAGACAAAATGCATATGCATGCGTGAGCTATGAAATAGGGCTTGTGTAACTTCCATGATTCTGCATCAGTTACATGCTCTTATTTTGCATTTAAAACTGGCAATCTAAGATGGACAGTATAAAGGGGAACAGTAAAATTCGTCCTATTAATTTAAAATTTTAATTTTGCTTTACTTAGAACAACATTAAATTGCAAATAAAAAGGACCATGACAAGTTCAGAGAGACTGTGGAAGGAAGAATAAAGCTTTCTTTTCTAGCATATTTAACACATTTTGCCTGCTTTTTGACCAAGGAGCCTGCATGTTTATTTTTTACTGGGTCCTGCAAAGTACAGAGCTGGCCCTGACCTGACTCCCACTCCAGTGGCGTCTGATTTGCAGGCTTCCAACATAGCACCCGTTCCCTGGGAGGGGTGCAACGAAGGGCAGTAGGCTGAAAAGGAGGCAGGAAGCCAGCGGCCAAAGCCCTCCTCGGCATAATGATGTCACTCTGGCTTCTGCAAGAAAAATCTGTGCTGCAGCTTTACCTTGGTCTCCATGGAAACTGGTAATGTATTAAAAATGAAAAGTTAAACACCTTTCCACTGGCTCTTCCTTTAGGAAGGAATCTCCTTTAACTAAAATATGTTAATAGATGCAGCCTGCCACTGGCTCCTGCCAGAACGAAGGTGACATAGCTCTGTCCCTTTCAAGCACGGGTTTTCATGGAGCAATTACCTTTTCTTTTCACTCTTTCAATCCAGTGAACAAAACTAGAGAAAACCAGAACCAATCCATTGTATTCCAATGATTGTGAGCTTCGGGCTTCTTCAGACACATAAAATCCAGCTTCTTCATCTCCTTGCTTTCTGTTAGGTTGTAGTTCTCGATTTTCTTAGATCTATAAGCAGACATCTTTTGGAAGGGTTTGTTTATAGTTTGGTCTGAGTCAAACTCGGAAGGCTGCACTCTCTCCCAACGTTGAGTTTGCTGTAGGAGAAGGTAATGAATTGCAACAGTCCTACCCACCTTGAGCTTCAGAGGCGTCTTCTCTGACCAATAAAGGAGGCAGCCCAGAGGGAGGGCGCTGCCCATTCTGCTTGGCCACTGGATGCTGGCTCTGGGAACACTTTGTCTACCGCTCCGGCTGTGACTGGGAAACTTTGAAAGCGGTCCTCCCAAGAGAACACTGAATTATGGCCCTCCCCCCTCCCAGGGAGCCCTCAAAGTGCCTGTCCTCATGAATTCGGTCAGGGTAGCCTCTAATTGTCGAGCATGATAACTACTCTATACTCAGGAATGGCGGGCTCTCAAAGCCTTGCATAGTGGGTTTTCAAACCCTGCGAGTCAGACGTGCACTTCCCCCTCCCCCTTCAGGGTGGAAATATGGTAAACGAGGAGCAGTATCAGGTGGGGCTTCCCGTGCCTTGGCTCTAAGCCCACAGCACAAGCAGCACCATACAACAAAGCAAAACAAAACAGAACAAACACCCCTGTGCCCCAGTCCTCCGCAACAGCATGGACACACTGCTGCTTTGCCCCACACCTTGGGAGCTGTCGGTCGCCACCGGAGCGCTGACCCCCAAACCCAGCTGAGTCACTTACTGGATGGGCAAAGAAACAAGCCGCTGATGGTGCATTTCTGTGGAGACGAGATAAGTGTCCTAATTAGGAAGGCTTCGAAAATGAGTGAGTGAGGCATTCTTTGATCTGATTTGGGTGTCACTACAGTCTGAAGCCTGAACACATTAAACAGCCGTGAATTACAGTAACAGGGCAGACTGAGCAGAAAGAGAGAAATGGAAGAGGTCTTTTGGGGAAGAAAATCCTTAATGAGTTTTCTATTGAAATAACCGATAAGTGGCTTGTTAGAAATAGGTCAAGGGAAAATATATATTTATATATCCACTCTCCATCTATCCTTTGTGTCTGACTTGCTGTCCAGAAAGCTTTAATTCTGTGGTCTATTCCCATTAGAGCATTAACACGAGTACAGTGATGTTTGTAGATAATGGCTTTCATCATGACAGAACTGTCTGGAAGTATAGCCTGCTGGGAATCAGGCTGATTTCTTGGCAGGGCTTCCTACATCACCCTTCAAATCCTTGCTGAAAAATCATCTCCTCTGTGAAGACTTCTAGGCTCTCCCACCTCCCACCGTGCATACCTCCTGTACCTGCTATATCCTAACAGGTTTAAAAACCCTTTAAAAGTTCTTACCTTTTTTCTTTGCTTGCAGAAAAGGTATGGGGATGTGGCATCAAGCAGGCCTGGATGCAAAGTCCACTTTTCTTGAATACAAACCGTGTGATTTTGGGGAAGCTGTAACTTTCAGTTTCTTCAGCTGTAAAGCAGGGGTGATGGCAACACCTACTTAGAACTGTTGATAAGATATAAATGAAATAATATATGCAAAATGCAGAATGCACATTATTCAAGAATAAATGTCCAAGATAATTATTCAGGCGTTAGTCACCTGCACTAGTTTACAATCCCTAGAACTTGTAAATATGTTGCCTTACATGGTTTTTTTTTTATTGTGGTAAAATACACGACACAAAGTTTACCATGTTAACCATCTGTAAATGTACAATTCAACGGCATTAGTTCATTCATGATGTTGCGTAACCATCACCACTATCCATTTCCATTTCCATTTGTAGATATGGAATTTTTATTTGGCAGTTTTCTCCTTTCAACACTTTAAATATATCATCCCCACTGTCTTCTGGTCTAAAAGGCTTCTGCTGAGACATCCACTGATGATCTCCTCGAGAATCCCTTGTGTGTGATGGGTCGCACCACCATCAGCTATGTCCCTAATCCCCAAACCCTTTCCTCTGCTCTTCAGATCACCACGTCCTGGAGACTGACCTCTTTCACGTTTCTTGAATGTGTCCTTCTCTCTCTATCCTCACTGCTACGCACTTAGTTCACGTTCTATTGTCAGGATCACAGTACTGCCTGCTGCTGTGTTTCTCCAAATATGCTTTTGACTTTCTCTGGTACATTCTCAAAGTTCCATAAATGAGACTGAGCTGAAACAATTATGAACATGGAGTCCACCTTTTTAAGGTCGTTCATTGGTCCTCATGGCCTTTAGGAAAGTCTGCACTTCCGGCCATGACACGTAAGGCCTTTGAGCGTAAAGGCCTGCAGCCTCCCCAGCCGCCCCTCTCTCTTTGCCCAATTTTCTCAGGCTTACTCAGCTACTGGCAGTTTCATGACAGCGTTGTGGGTGTCGTTTTTAACCTTTGGCCTGAAAAGTGCTTTCTTCTCTTCGCTTGGATAATTTCTACTCACCACTTAACACTTAGCTCAAGACACACCTCATCTGGAAGCCTCATCACACAATTTTCTCTCCCCCACAGATTAATTCTTTTTCATCCTCCCAGAGCATCTGGTACATATTTTTACCCCACCGCTTAGCACTCTGTATTGTACCATCTTTCGTTTATGTGTTTTCCTGCTGTAAAGTAGGGAAGGGACATTTTTTATTTTGTTTCATTTTTTAATGCCTAGCAAAATGTAGGCTTTATAAATCCTTGTGGAATGAATAAATGAATGAGTCACCACATCCTTATTGTAGGAAAGCATTTTTAAAAAACGGTCAGTGTTCCTCTTAGCTTTCTTCAGAGGAAATTTTCAAAGCTGCACTATTATTAACACTTTATAAGTACCCAATAGGTGAATACATGGAAAGAGTTCAGCCAGTTTCTATAATGTCTTTCAAGAGAAAGCGATGGAATGAATGTACTGCAAGTAGATTCTCTTTAGATATTTTTTTGATGATGTAAAAAATTCCATCCTTCTTCCATTTCTGTAGGATAATAAACACAATCCATATTTTTATCTCAGTCAATTAGATGCTTGTAGATTTGTAGATTTTAAACTGTCCTCTTAGTTGTATTGTCTCTCAAGCAGCCACTTTCACTGTTTTCCATTTTCACATCACCTTCCCAGCCTCTATAGCAGCGGAGACCCCCAAGCAGCAATCGCTTCCCCCTTTACTGAGGGAAGTCTCACGGTTGGTGCGGGACCAGGGGTTCTTCCAGCACATAATTTGCTATCACATTGAATGACATTGTATGAATGTTTCTACAGGTCAACTTGCACCATTTCTCTTCCTTATGACTGGGCTGTCATTTGATTTTGGTTGTGACAGCAGTTAATCACATAATCATTCTGGAATACAGCCCTGCACACTGCATTGCCTCCTGTAAAAGGGTCAATTTAATCTATCAGAGAAAATGACCAGAGAAAAGTGTATTAAATCAAATCCAAGTCCATTGAGAGAGAGAGAGAGAGAGAGAGAGAGAGAGTGAGAGAGGAGAGTCACACAGCACTAGTCATTTTCACAGATATCATTTCTTTTGCGCAATAAAAATTAGACCCTAGAAAATAGCACTGTTTGGATAAAGGGGAAGAGTGGCTTCAAATTTCCATCGGACCAACTGCCTAATGTATTCTTTGAAAGATGTAGAAAGCATAGGCCACTGCAGAATTTATGCTACACCCCTCCCCATGCTTTCCCATTGCTCTCCCTGCTCTTCAGCGGAGCCGGGCTACTCGTTCTTTCCCAGTCATCTCCTGAGCATTCTCATTTCTACACTTTTAAATCCATACAGTTGCCTCTCCTCAGAAGACATCCATTAGTATTCTATTCTCTGAGTCCTTCGCATTCTAGAATACAGCTGCCTACATGGAACTTCACTGTTTCTCACCAAGTGATCTCCCCCTGCTTCTCTAAGCCCAAAGCGCTTTCTTCAATCCTTTCCTCATTATATACTTTATGTGGAGATTATTTATTTTTTGTAGGTTATGCAGCTTAAAATCCCCAGTCTGTGCCTAGCACAGGGCCTGTGTCTAGTGGGTGCTTGTTAAGTCATTGTTGCGGGGTGCTGCAAATGTGCATGTTCTGGCGCTGGGGAGATCGCCGAGAGACACTCGGTGTGGAGCAGATGGAGCTGGGGCTCAGGGAGCAGGCAGAGGCAGGAGGGAAGTCAGAACTGAGGCAGCCTCTCTGCAAGGAAGACGGAAGAAAGGGTGCTGAGTCAAAAGTGGTGTAGAAACTTCAGGCCTTTGACATATTCCTGCCCTTTGGGAAGGAGAGAAAGATGTGAGAAAGAGCCAAAGTGAGATTCCAATGCTCTGCTCTCTTCTGCCCTGTTCTAGAACAGAGCTATTCTGGGAGGAAGACAAACAATGTGACCCTGAGTCTCAAGGAGGGTGAAGAAGCCCAGAGGAATGGAGAGGCTTACATTTGACAAATGATTGAAAAGCAATATGATATATTGGAGGTATGAGGAAGCCATTTGGTTTAAAACTAGTTCAGCCTGACCTTGTTTTTCCAGAAAGGGCTGACGTGGCTTGTTGAGCATGCGTTGTATATCTACTTTAAACATTTACAATGTCGCAAAGCTGAGAATGACGCCCTTAAAGATAGGGATGTTGCTGCCCCCCAATGTCAGCATTTCTTTATAGAGAAACATTTTCTTCTCAGAAACTAAGGATTAATTACTGACCTACTGTGCTCATCTTGTGACCACTGACCAGCTGACCACTGACCTGCTGCGCTAGCAAAGCATCTCGGGACTGTAGTAAAAGAGATATGCCTGTCACACGTGATGTATGTTCCTTGTTCCAAGACAGAATGTAACCACTCTGTACTCTCTGCTTCTTTGTGGAGCTTCACTCCTTGGTGAAGGTCGCTCCGGGGCTATAGTCCTTAAAACTGGCTCATGTAATAAACTCACCCCAATTTTGATTTATAGATTGATTATGGATTATTTGTGTCTACATATTTCTTACATTGAACACATTGATGAAAACGACCTAAGCTTTTTCTACAAGGGGCATTTATTTTGACAACCCCCAGGGAGTCACCAGTATTTGGAGAGGGGGTTCAGGTAAAAATAATGTGGGCCATATACACACAGCTCTCACAGTGGCCTCAAGATCTGTGTAACATTTGCTAGTGCCGGTGGAAGTTCACCTTCAGCGCTGGTTCCAACCTTGGATCTGGGGTCCAGGGCTGCTTTTCCTATCTCAGAAATCCTAAAGGAACTTCGTGTTTCTCCATGACAGCTGCTCAGGCGCGCTAAAAGCTCAGGTGTTTTTACTTCAGACCCGAATTAGATCCACTCCAGGTAGGAACACTGTTATGCTGATTTCAAGTTGTTTGGTAAAACATGAGCTCATTTGTAACCTGTAATTTCTTTGCTGGGTAAGCTCTTTCAAACGTGGATTTTCCACCCTACTGGGACAAAGACTTCAGTGTATTTGCTCCCTTTGGTTCTGAGGGGAGAGGGACCTGAACCCCTCAGTGCTGAGATCCTCTGTATTCCTGTGTGTCGTTAGTATTTAGGCAGATCTGACTTTCTCTTCTATTCCTTTCTCTTTCTTGTCGTCCTAATGTTTAAATAGCTAATTAGCATCAAATTACTTTTTTTAGGTGCAGGTTTGCTAACAAACTTTAGGCTTTTTTAATCTGCTAAAACCATTCATCTAAAGAGACTGTTTCCTATATTCTTCTGAAAATTTCAAACACTTCTGAACAAAACACAACATGCAAAAGTGGAAAAACTTTTGCAGTATGATATTTTCATCACTGCATACGTAAGAAGACTATACTGCTACATTTATTGTTTCTTTTTGACATTTTAATTCAAATGATAATGAGGTAGCAAAGAACAATGTCAGGGAAAAATTGTCATACCTAATCCCAACACTAACATAAAATATTTTAATTTTTGTGCCTTATCCTTTAGTATTTGTTTACATGATTTATAAGTGTTTTTCCAGTAGTGTTGAAACCATTGTGTGCATGCCATTTTGTTTTAGGTATTCTTTAATTAAAAGGCACATAGTCTCAAAATAGTAGTTTACCTAAAACAAACAGGATAAGACGTCAAAAGAAAAACAATAAAAAATGGCATGCTGAGAACTTGGGAGGGTGCTGTTAGGGAAAAAAACAGGGGAGGAGATGGAGGAAGTCAATACTTATGAATTGTTTTGGATAATTAGATTTTTAGATTTTAAATAACATTTTGTATATACATGATAACATAAATAATATATATGTAAGCTATAAAGCATAATAGTACAATGAATGCCTGGAGCCCACCCCCCAACTTAGGATCTTGAACAAGTATCTGTAATTTGCATCTTCCTATGTACTCTATTCTCATCCAGTCCTACTGCCTGCCCCTCCAAGACAGTTACTCTCCTGGATTTTGTGTTAATTATCCCTTGCTTCTCCTCCTATGTCAGAAGGTGAGGCACTCAGTACTGCAGCTCCAGGCCCATGACTTAGAGCTACAGAGCTAAACCCACGTAGAACCCGACACAGACTGCAGACCTTCAAGTCCCCAGAAAGAAAAATCAAAGAAAACATAAAATAATATAAACAAAACTTAAATACAAAGAAAGTAGCAATGAGGAATTCGAAATGTAAAATACAATATAAAAGGAAATGAATAACAAAACTAAACCCATTTGTTTTAATAGCAGAAGGAACTGAACCTACCTGCTGAAAAGAAGTCTCCGAGAATGGGTGAAAACAAACATCTAGCAATATGTTGTCTAAAAGAGACACAGTTAAGATGAAGCGACTCCGAAACCTTGAAAGAAAAACAATGAACGAAGGTTTACCAGATAAATAAGAAATAAAGACATTAAATAGTCAGAATGATCATTGAGGATGAGGGTTCAGTCTTCAATGAGGCTATTAAAATAAGGAAATTCTAAAAACCAAAAACAATTTTGAAATATAAAAAGCAAATATCTTTGGAAATATAGGTAAAAATTGACATGGCACAATAGTTGTTAATGGCAGACGTTAATATACCCCCAGTCCTTGATAGAACGCGTAGATCAAAGAAAACACAGGACACAAGTGACGTAATTATTGATATTGATTTTAAAAGATATGTATCAAACCGGATATGCTGCAAACAGAAAATACACATTCTTTTTACCACTCATTAAATTCTTACAAACATTGACCACCTATCAAATAAAACTAGTTAACACGTTCCGCAAAGTAAAAATAGTATGGGCTACACATTTTGAACTTGATTAGTTAAAATTATAAATAAATAACAAAAGTAGAATTCACACCCTCAATCACGAATTTGAACACCCTTTCTTAAATAACTCTTGGAAGAAAGAAGAAATAAAAATTGTAAGTCCAAGAAAGCTAGAAAATAATGATAATGAGAATACTGAATATCAAATCTATACATGCGGCCAAAGGTATAATCAGAAAAAATGCAGAGCCTTGGATACTTTCTTTTTTTAAAAAAGAAAGAGTGGAAGTCAGTTAATTAAAAATCCAATTCATAAATTTAGGAAAAGACTAACTGGGGCCGACCCCATGGCCGAGTGGTTAAGTTTGCGCGCCCAGCTTCAGGTGGCCCAGGGTTTCACTGGTTTGGATCCTGGGTGTGGACATGGCACCACTCATCAGGCCACATTGAGGCGGCATCCCACATGCCACAACTAGAAAGACCCACAACTAAAATATACAACTATGTACTGGGGGGATTTGGGGAGAAAAAGCAGAAAAAAAAAGAAGATTGGCAACAGTTGTTAGCTCAGGTGCCAATCTTTAAAAAAAAAAAGAAAGCACTATTTAAAAAAAAATTTAGGAAAAGGCTGACAAACATAAGGAAAATAGAGGGAATAAAATAATTTAGATAAATACAGAAAGTGATGAATTACAAGAAAAAGCCACTGATTTGGGAAATAATCCCAAGAATAACCATAAAAGTAGTCAAAACAGTACTTAGCCTAATCTTTTAAAACAGAGAGAAAACACAAATATACAGAAGTAGGAATTATAGAAGAAAGAGTGCAGTTATCAAAAAAAATTACAATAATTATAAGATATATTGCTATCAAGTTTATAACTGAATAAAAAGGAACACTATCGAGGAAATTAGAAATAAGCAAAATTGACTCAAGAAGAAACTGAAAACCAAACCCAAATGTGTGAGGGGTCCCCAGGATCACCTTTAGATTGATGATTTGCTGGAAAGACTCATGGAACTTAGAAAAGCTGTTTATTATAGCAAAAGGATACAGATTAAAAAATCGGCAAAGGCAAAAGGCGTATACAATGGAGTTCAGGAGAAACCATTTGCAGGTTCGTCTTCTCCCAGGGGAGTCACACACACACACACACACACACACACACACACACACCCCCAGCAACAATGTGTGCCAGCTCATGCAAAGTGTTGCTGATCAGGGAAGCTCACTGGAGCCCTGGTGTCCAGAGTTTTCACTGAGGGTCAGTCATGTCAGCCTGGAGTGCCCTTGTGACTGGTTTTCCCCATTTGGTTTCTAGCCCCTGCAGAGGTCAAACTGATACAGTGTGGCCCAGCCCTAGGTGAATAAAAAAAGGCATTCACCTTAAATCCCATTGTTAGCATCCACCAGCCAGAACAGCGCAGGGCCTCAGGTACAGGAGACACTCTTTTCAAGCAGGATATCCAAAGGGCTTACAGGTTGTCTCCCAGGGGCTGGTCAAGGGCTGTCCTGAAGACCTTTGGAATGCACAGGGTTTGGACAACGTAGGCCTGCTGAGTTAACCCTTTACTGCATACAAAATAAGCCAATTGTCATGAGAGAGATTTTGAAAGTTGTCAAGACCCACCATTCCAAAAAGCACTAGACTTCTATAGCTTCAAAATTAAATTCCCTCAAACTTCAGAAGAACAGATAAATAATTGCAATGTGATTCAAACCTTTCCAGAGTCTACAGGAAGAAGGAAACCTTTCTTATAATTTGTATAATTTCAGCATAAGCATATAACACCCAAAACAAATGATATTGCAGAAAAGAAAACTACAGAGGCATCACACTTTTGGATATTGATGCAAAAACCCTAAACAAAATGTCAGCCAGTAGAATCCAGCAGCACATTAAAAGAATAATACACCATGACCACATGGAGTTCATTCCAGGAATGCAAGTATAGTTCAATATTTAGAAATAAGTCACTCTGCTTCCCTGTATTAATATTTCAATGGAGGAAGAACCCTATATTATCACCTCAATAGACAGCAAAATAGCATTTGATAGGGCTGGCCCCGTGGCCGAGTGGTTAAGTTCGCGCGCTCCACTGCAGGCGACCCAGTGTTTCGTTGGTTCGAATCCTGGGCGCGGACATGGCACTGCTCATCAAACCACGCTGAGGCAGCGTCCCACATGCCACAACTGGGTGGACCCACAACAAAGAATATACAACTATGTAACGGCGGGGGGCTTTGGGGAGAAAAAGGAAAAAAATAAAATCTTTAAAAAAAAATAGCATTTGATAAACTTCATCATCTATTTCAAAATAATGTTAAATAAGAATTTCTTCAACTCAATTAAAAATATATATCTCAGATTGCTAATGAGACAAGGCTAACTACCATCTGACTTTTATTTAGTGACTGTTTCACTAATTCTGGGAATACTGGCCACTATAATTAGATGAAAGAAACACAAATTGCAAAAAAATTTAAAAACTATTATTTGCAGATGATATGACTATATACCAGGAAGAGCTAAGGAAACCAGCTAGAATTTTAACATAAATTATAAAGGACCTCAGTAATGTGACTGGTTAAAAAATAATGTAAAGATGTCAACAGTTTTTTTATGTAGCAACAAGAACTACAATAACCAATTAGAAATTTAAAAAATGACTCTACTTATAAAAGTAACTAAGTCATAAAATATCTGTGAGAAAACCTAAATAAGAAATGAGATCTATATGAAGAAAACAAAACTCCTTTCAGGGATATAAACAAAGATTTGAATAAATGGAGGGACATATCTTCTATTTGAAGAGGATGACTCAACATTTTAATGGTGTATATTCTCCACAAATTAATCTAATAAATCTTGATAAATCTCATGCAATCCTAATGTACACTCTGACAATTGTTTTTGCTACTCTAAAAAATGGTTGTAACATTTGTCCTGAAGAATAAATACGTAATAGCAGCCATGAAAATTAAAACAAAAGGTGTTCGAATGTTACTGCTTGAAAAGAAATTAGGTAGTATCTTCCATAAGCCCCTTAGTGCTATTATATTTAAGAAAGAGGTGCTGGTGAAGTCCAGAGAGCTATAAGGAACATGTGTCTGGAGAAGATGAAGAACAGAGAGGTCTTTTCTCACTAACTGCCTGTGCCCTCTCGAGTCTGCTTTGAATCCAAACACTGGTTGCAAAGGGCAGCAGCCAGTTCCGGGTGAGACGGAGATGTTATCCTCTCCTGTCCGTTAAAGAGGGCTGCCTAGAGAGGGGTACCCAAACTCAGCAGGAAAAATTTGGAGGTTCCAGATATTTAGGGCTAGAGAAGTGGTTCTCAAATTTTTTGGTCTCGGGATTCCTTTACACCTTTAAAAATAATTGAGGACCTTGAGGAGTTTTTGTCTATATGGGATAGCTATCAATCCTTATTGTATTAGAAATTAAACCCGCACTCCAAGACCAAGATAGTGACCTAAGTAGCTCCTGACTTCACTCCCCCTCACAAGAAGAACAACTACCTATTCAGGAAAGAGACACCACTGAGAGAATCCTAGAACACGGGGGTGAGGCTGAAGCACCCCCCGCACCACAGAGACCAAGACACACGCGTTAGAAGGGAGCGGCTGCACGTTGACGGCGCTGCCCCTCCCCCAGGCCAGCCCAGCACCATGTGGAGGGTCTTCCCTGAGCCTCAGTTCTTCCAGGGGAAAAAGAGAACCCAGAGGGACGACCAGCCCCTCCCACCGTTGTGGGTTGCTTTGCAGGAGCGTCTACACTGATCTCACACCACGGGGACTGCAGGGGTATCTGTAGGGCTCAACCACTGGGAATCTGATTGTGCCAGAGAAGGGGGAGCAGCTTGCAACAACCAGCACAGGGATCTTGGCAGACTGAGTTCATACCTGCAGTGCCCAAGCAGTAATCCCAACCAGCGGCTTTGCCCATCTGCAGAACCAAGTTGGGGGTGCACTTTGAACAGGGAACTCAGCAGCATGCAGATCTGCAGGAACTCAGATGAGGAGTTTTGCTGGCCTTAGACCAGTTTGCCTACGCCCAGGCGGGAGCTGAATCACAGCCCACCTGCTGCTGTGGAGTGTGACTCTCAGCCCTGCCTGACCAGAAGGGCTGCTGACACTTCCTGGAAGCTGGGTGGCCCAGCAGCACTCAAGCCAAGATGTGGGCGGGCAAAGCTGATCACCCCCCAGAGCAAAGCCATTATCCAGCATGGAGGGTTCCATGTTACACAAAGGCAGGGGGATTAATTCACAGCCAAGGCTCAGCGTAGATCTTGGCCCCATCCCACCAAAGAGCCAGCTTGGGAAACTGAGGTTAGCCTGGAGCGACTTCTCCCCCTCCTGCCCAGGCAAGAGAGCTGAAACTAGCCCTGGCTGATGTGGGGAGTGTCTTCTGGCCCCATCTGACCAGAAAAGCTGGAAACAACTCCTGGAAGCTGTGCGGCCCAGTGGCACTCAAGCTGAGAGGCAGGCAGAGCCCACAGTTTCCAGAGCAAAGCCAGTGGCCCGGTTCAGATAGGGAACTTGCAGCTTCACTTAAGACAAACAAAGAGCTTTACTGGCTTTAGAGCTGTGTCTCCCACTGTGCCCTGGCAGGGAATCGAATTCACAGCGCTGCTCTTTGTTGAATACAGCCTTCAGCCTGTCTGATCAGGGAGACTGTGGGGACCTGAAATTGGCCACCCCAAGATATGTCTCTTTGGCATCAGGATTATTTGAGGCTGATTGCTTTTGATAAACTGGGACAGGGAAGGAGGCTCTGAGGAATGGAACTTGCCCTTTGTTAGGACACGTTTACATTTGTAAGGTAAATCTCGATCTGTAAAACGTGCCTCCCTCTCTGTACCAGGAAGAAGAAAGGAGATGACCTTCTCTCTAAAAACTCTTAATCAATACCAAAGGCAAGGACTTAAATCTGCATTTTATTGTGCTTCTCTGGTAACCTCCTGTAACTGACTTCCCTCCCCCTCCCAACTTTGGCATTTCTTTAAGGATTAAGCATCTTTCCTTAGGGAAGGAACTGATTGCTGCGCTCACCTGTGACCACCCAGCTCCAGACAATCGACTTGCCTCTGTCTACGCCCTCTGAGATAGCAGACCATTACCTGCTGTGTCCATCAAGCACTGTGTCGACAGGGCAATCTTGTGACTATTGTGGGAGGGACATTTCAATCACATGTGAAACACCCTGTTTGGGGGTATATAACCACTATGTGCACCCCACTTCTTCGGTGCCCTTTCTTCCTTCGAGAAGAAAGGCCGTGGGCCATGGTTTCTCATAAAGCTTTGTTTAATTTTCTCTTGCTATTCTGTCTCATGTGAATTTAATTCGTTTTCCAGCCAGACGAACCCACATTTGGGGAGAGGAAATGTCCTCCTCCCCTACAGAGACTAACTAGAGCACACAGGAAGCTCCACAGACCATTCAACAACCCTACGTACAGCGGCCCTTGAACAGAGAGCACAGCCTGTGGCTTCCCCAGCCTGCAGAGCAAATCCAGTGGCGTCCCCTAGCTAGGGAATTCAGTGCACTCTGGCCTGGTTAGAGTCCCCAAACAACAAGCTGTAAGGCCCTGGGTCCTGTCCTGCTGCCCTGCCGGGGCAGAAAAGCTGATTCATAGCCCTATCTACTGCCGAATATAGTGCCCAGCCCTGACTGTCTAGTAAGCCTGACCAGAGAATCCAGGTAAGCGCAGAGCTCATCTTACAGCCTCACTCAGGTGAGGAACCAAGCCAGCAGTCCTGTCCAACCATTCTCAGTTAGTGGCACACCTCCCTTCCTTGTCCTTAGAGATCAAACAGTGGTATTGCCCCCAAATAGACCATAATAGCAGGCCCCAACTTCCCAAGGACATTACCAGCAGACATATCCAGAAATCCAAACTGAGATGACAGGGGAAGAATTGTCTCTGCCAAAGCAAACCTGTAAAGTCTGGAAGAGGAGCCCAATTCCTCAATGTAAGGAGTCAAGGATCACAAACAATCAGGTAAATGTGATATCACTAAAGGAAACTACCAAATTCCAATAGCTGACCCTAAAGAAATGGAGATCTGTCAGACAAAGAAATAGAGAACAGAGCCTAAAGAAATGGAGAACTGTCAGACAAAGAATTCAGAATAATCCTTTTAAGGAAGTGTGGTGAACTACAAGAAAACGCATACAGATAACTAAACAAATTTAGGAAAACAATTCATGAATGAAATGAGAAGTTCAGTAAGGAAACAGCAATCAACAAAAATAGCCCAAATAGGAATCCTAGAGTTAAAAAATACAATAATTGAACTGAAGAATTCAATAGTTTCAAAAACACACTCGACCATTCAGAAGAAAGAATCAGTGGCCTGGAGGATAGGACATTGGAAATTCTCTCTCAGAGGAGTAAAAAGAAAAAAGGGTGAGAAAGAATGAGGAAAACCTATGAGAATTATGGGACACGATGAAAAGAACCAATACAGCAGTCCTCCCTTATCCATGGTTTCACTTTCCATGGTTTCAGTTACCTGCAGTCAACCATGGTCTGAAAATATTAAATGGAAAAGTCCAGAAATAAACAATTCGTAAGTTTTAAATTGCATGCCATTCAAAGTAGCATGCTGAAATCTCACGCTATCCCATTCCTTCCTGCCTGGGACAGTGTATCCACACTGTGTATGCTACCCATCTATTAATCACATAGTAGCCATCTCAGTTATTGGATTGACTGTCGTGGTACCACAGTGCTTGTGATCAAGTAACCCTTATTTTAATTTATAATGGCCTCAAAGTGCAAGAGTAGTGATGCTGACCACTTGGATATGTCAAAGAGAAGCCATGAAGGGCTTTCTTCAAGTGAAAAGGTGAAAGTTCTCAACTTAATAAGGAAAGAAAAAAATTGTATGCTGAGTTTGCTAAGATCTACAGTAAGAAAGAATATTCTATCTATGAAATTATGAAGAAGGAAAGAGAAATTCATGCTAATTTTTCTGTCACACCTCAAATAAGTATGTATAGGAGAAAAGAGTGTATATAGGGTTTGGTACTATCCATGTTTTCAGGCATCCACTGAGGGTCTTGGGACATATCCCCTGTGAATACTACTTTATTAGCATGATGGGAATTCCAGAAGGAAAAGAGAAAGAGAAAGGGACAGAAAGTATATTTAAAACAATAATGCCTGAAAACTTCCCATAGCTGCAGACAGAAATGGATATCCAGATCCATGAGGCCCAAGGGCCCCAAATAGATTGAACCCAAATAGGGCTATATCAAGAACCATTATAATTAAAGTGTCAAAAGTCAAAGACAAAGAATTTCAAGAGTAGTAAGAAAAAAGAGAGAAATTACATACAAGGGAATCTCTTTAAGACTATGAATGGATTTCTCAACAGACACTTTTCAGGCCAGGAGAGAATGGGATGACATATTCAAAATATTTAAAGAAAATAATGTTAACCAAGAATTCTATATCTGGTGAAGCTGTCCTTCAGAAACAAAGAAAGCATAAAAACTTTTATGAGTAAACAAAAGCTGAGGGAGTTCATTACCACCAGACCTGCCTTACAAGAAATGCTAACGTGAGTTCTTGGAGTGGAAGTAAAAGAACACTAATTAACATCATAAAAATATGAAAAGGTAGTGTAGATCTCACTGGTAATGGTAAATATATAGTCATAGTTAGATTCTGCAATATGGTAATAGTGATGCATAATTCACTTACAAATCTAGTTTAAAAGTTAAAAAAATGAGCATAGTAAAAATAACCATAAGAACAATAATCTGTTATTAGTTACACAATATAAAAATCATGTGAATTTTAACAGCACTAATCTAAGTTGTGAGGGGGAGAAGAAGTAAAAATATAAAGTTTACAAATTCTATTAAAGTTAAGTTGTTATCAGTACAAAATAGGGCATTATAGATTTAAGATATTTTATGTAAGCCTCATGGTAACCACAAGGGAAAATCTTGTAGTAATTACATAAAAGATTGTGATAAAGAAGTCAAAGTGTACTGATACCAAAAGACATCAAAACAAACACAAAAAAGATAGCAGGATAAGAAACAAGGAACAATGGGTCAACTTAATCAGAAAATAATAAACGATATGCCAATAGTAAGTCCTCTGCTATTGTTAGTGCCATTGAGTTGATCCAACCCCTAGTGACCCTGTGTACAGCAAAGTGGAACCCTGCCTGGCCTTTTTGCAGTGCTCCACTGCTATTCATAGTGTTTTCATGGCCAATTTCTTGAGAAGTGGGTGGCCAATTCCTTCTTCCTAGTCTGTCGAGTCTGGAAGCTCTGCTGAAACCTGTCCACCATGTGTGACTATGCTGGAATTTGAAATCCTGGTGGCACAGCTTTCAGCCCAACAGATGGGTGGTGTGGTTCCCTGACTGGAAAGGAACTTGGGCTGTGGTGGTGCGAGCACTGAATTTTCACCATTAGACCACCAAAGCTGGTCACTAAGTCCCTGCCTATCAATAATTACTGTAGATGGAAGCGGGTTAAATTCTCCAATTAAAAGACATGCAATGGCTGATTGGATAAAAAACCAAGATTCAACAATATGCTCCCTACAAGAGACTCACTTTAGCCTTAAAGACACATGTAGACTGAGAGTGAAGGGATGGAAAAAGATATTTCAAGCAAATGGTAACCAAAAAGAGGCAGGGGTAGCCATACTTAGACGAAATACACTTTAAAAATGATAAAAAGACAAAGGAGGTCATTACATAATGGCAAAGGGATCAATACAGCAAGAAGATATAACAATTGTAAAGATTCATGTGCCCAACGTGGAGTGCCTAAATATATAAAGCAAAAACTAACAGAGTGAAAAGGAGAAATAAACAGTAATACAATAATAGTTGGGGACTTTAGTACCCCACTCTCAACAATGGATAGATCATCCAAACAGAGAATCAGTAAGGAAATAGGACATTTATACAACACTATAGACCAAATGGACCTAACAGACATCTACAGAACATCCTATTCCACAACAGCAGAATACATATTCTTCTCAAGTGCACACGGAACATTTTCTAGGATAGACCATATGTTAGGCCACAAAACAAGTCTTAGCAAATTCAAGAAGATTGAAATTGTACCAAGTATCTTTCTGACCACAGTGGCATGAAACTAGAAATCAATAACAAAAGCAAAACTGGAAAACATATGGAAATTAAACACCACTCTCCTGAACACCAATAGATAAAGAAGAAATTAAAGAGAAATAAAAAAGTTTCTTGAGACAAGCAAAAATGGAAACACAGATGGAAAACACATTCTAGAACTTGTGGAATGCAGCAAAAGCATTTCTATGAGGGAAGTTCATAGCAATAAACACCCACAAAAAGAAGCAAGAAAGATCTGAAATAAACAACCTAACTTTACACCTTAAGAAACTAGAAAAAGAACACACTTAGCCCAAAGTTAGCAGAAGAAAGGAAATAATAAAAATTAGAGCAGAAGTAAATGAAATACAGAAGAGAAAAACAATAGAAAAAATTAACCAAACTAAGAGTTTGTTCTGTGAAAAGATAAACAAAATGGACAAACCTCTAGCTAGACTAAGGGAAAAAGAGAAAGAATCCAAATTAACAAAATTATAAATGAAAGAGGAGACGTTACAAGTGATACCACAGAAATTTGAAGGATCATAGGAGGCTACTATGAACAAATACATGCCAATGAACTGGACAACCTAGAAGAAATGGAAAAATTCTTAGAAACATACAACTTACCAAGACTGAATTAGTAAGAAATAGAAAATCTGAAAGGGTCAATTACTAGTGATGACATTAAATCAGTAATCAAAAACTCTAATGAAGAAAAGCCCAGCCCAGGTGGCTTCACTGGTAAATTTTACCAAATATTTAAAGAAGAATTAACAGCACTCCTTCTCAAACCTTGCAAAAAATTGAAGAGGAAGGAACACTCCCAAACCCATTTTATGAGTGCAGCATTACCCTGATACGAAAACCAGAAAAGGACACTACTAGAAAAGAAAACTGCAGGCCAATATCCCTGATAAATATAGGTGCAAAAATTCTCAATAAAATATAGCAAACCAAATTCAGCAGCACCTTAAGAGGATCATATACCATGATCAAGTGCGATTTGTCTCTGGGATGCAAGGATGGTTCAATATATGCAAATAAATCAGTGTGGTACCTCACATTAATAGAATGAAAGAAAAGAATCACATGATTGCTCAACAGATGCATAAAAAGCATTTGACAAAATTCAGTATACATTCATGATAAAAACTCTTTAAAAATTAGGCATGGAAGGAAAATATCTCAGCATCATAAAGGCCAAATATGCCAAGCCCAGAGCTAACATCATACTAAATGGTGAAAGGTTGAAAAATTTTCCTCTAAGATCAGGAACAAGACAGGAGTGCCCACTGTCACCACTTTTGTTCAACACAGTATTAGAAGTCCTGGCTAGAGCAATCAGGCAAGAAAAGGAAATAAAAGATATCAGAATTGAAAAGGAAGAAGTAAAATAGTTTCTATTTGCAGATGACGTAATTTTAGACATAAAAAATCCTAAGAATTCAACCAAAAAATGTTAAATCTAATCAATGAATTCAGTAAAGTTGCAGGATACAAAATTAGCATACAAAAATCAGTAGCTTTTCTATAGACTAACAATGAATTTTCTGAAAAAGAAATAAAGAAATTGATCCCATTTACAATAGCATCAAAGACAATAAAATACTCAGGAACAAATTTAACTAAGGAGGTGAAAGATCTCTACTCTGAAAACTACAAGACGGGGGTGAAAGAAATCAAAGAAGACGTAAATAAATGGAAAGGTATTTGTGTTCATGGATTGGAAGAATTAATATTTTTAAAATGTCAGTACTACCAAAAGCTATTTATAGATTCAGTGCAGTACCTATCAAGATTCCAATGGCATTTCTTACAAAAGTAGAAAAAGCACTCCTAAAATTTATATGGAACCACAAAAAACCCTGAGTAGCCAAAGCAATCCTGAGAGAGAACAACAAAGTGGGCGGCATTGCACTTTCTGATTCCAACTATACTGTGAAGCTATAGTCATCAAAACAGTGTGGTACTGGAATAAAAACAGACCAACAGACCAGTGGAACACAATCAAGAGCCCAGAAATAAACCCAAGCACTTATGGTCAACTAACATTTGACAAGGGAGCCAAGAATACTCACTGGAGAAAAGACAGTCTCTTCAATAAATGGTGCTGGGATAATTGGATATTCACATGTGAAAGAATGAAATTGGATTATCTTACACCACTGATAAAAATTAACTCAAAATAGATTAAAGGCTTAAATGTAAGCCCTGAAACCATGAAACTCCTAGAAGGAAACAGGAATAAAGCCCTTTGACATGAGTCTTGGCAGTGATTTTTTGGATATGACACCTAAGGCACAAGCAACAAAATAAAAACTAAACAAATGAAATTACATCAAACCAAAAAGCTTCTGCAAAGCAAAAGAAACCATCAACACAGTGAAAAGACAACCTATGGAATGGTAAAAAGTATTTGCAAACCATATATCCAGAAAGGGGTTTATATCCAAAATATATAAAGAACACGTACAACTCAATAGCAAGAAAACAATCCAATTAAAAAATAGGCAAAGGATCTGAAATAGACGTTTCTCCAAAGAAGATATACAAAAGGCCAACAGGTACATGCAAATACAGGATCAGTAGTCATTAGGGAAATGTTAATTAAAACTACAATGCAGGGGCTGGCCCCGTGGTGCAGTGGTTAAGTGCACACGTTCTGCTTTGGTGGCCCAGGGTTCGCCAGTTTGGATCCCGGGTGCAGACATGGCACCGCTTGGCAAGCCATGCCGTGGCAGGCATCCCACATATAAAAAGTAGAGGAAGATGGGCATGGATGTTAGCTCAGGGCCAGTCTTCCTCAGCAAAAAGAAGAGGATTGGCAGCAGATGTTAGCTCAGGGCTAATCTTCCTCAAAAAAAAAAAAGTAACCATTTAATTTTAAAAACCTCACAATGAGATAGTACCTCATGTCTGTTAAAATGGTTATCATCAAAAAGACAAGAGATAACACATACGGGCAGGAATGTGGAGAAAAGGAAGCCCTTGTGCTCTGTTGGTGGGATTGTAAAGTGGTACAGCCACTACAGAAAACAGTATGGAGGATCCCAAAAACATTAAAAAATAGAACTATTATATGATCCAGGAATTCCACTTCTGGGAATATATCCAAAGGAGACAAAAAGAGATATGCACCCCAATGTTTATAGCAGCATTATCTACAATAGTCAAGACATAGAAACAACCAAGTGTCCATCGATGGATGAATGGATAAAGAAGTTGTGATGTAAAATGGAATATTATTTAGCCATAGAAAAGAGGAAATCTTATAATTTGAAACAACGTGGATGGACCCTGAAAGCATTATACTAAGTGAAATAAGTCAGACAGAAAAAGACAAATACCATATGATCTCACTTATATGTGAAATCTAAACAAAACAAAACAAAACTCATACTTGTGGCTACCAGAGGTGGAGGGGGACGGGGAGGAGAAATTGGAGAAAGGTGGTCAAAACGTACAAGCTTTCAGTTATAAGATGAATAAGTACTAGGGATGTAATGTGCAATCTGATGACAAGATAGCTAACAGTGATGTACGATATATAGGAAAGTTGTTAAGAGAGTAAATCCTGTGAGTTCTTATCACAAAGGGAAATATTTTTTTCCTCTCTTTTCTTTTTATTGTATCTGTATGAGAAGATGGATGTTAGCGAAACCTATTTTGGTAATCATTTTACAATATGTGTAAATCAAACCATCATTCTATACGGCTTAAACTTACACAGTGATGTATGTTAATTATTTCTCAATAAAACTGGAAAGAAATTAAACCTGAAAAAAATTTAAAATGTTCATGTATTAATTCATCTAAAAATAGCAGCAGTAATCTTATTATGTGCTAACATAACATTTTAAAATGAAAATAACTAAGTTTTGAGATTAAAAAAATAATACAGAGAGGAGTGGTGTTGTCTTGCACCTTTGCAAATCTCTTTAACTTCTGGATTGATGGAAGACTGCTAGATTCTGCTTCTGCATTCATTCTGTTGCGAAATGTGGTTTTGGTTGAAGTATAGGAAGAAAGTTCACCCTCACACAGACGTGTAGTTGGAAAAGGGAGGAGCCGTTGAATAGCCTTTTCAGATAACTAGGAATATGTCATAGAGCTTCTTTAAAACTCAACTGCACACTTGTGAGAGAAAGAAAGTGAAAAAGGTAAAGCACACCTTTGTGTCATTATGAAAAGGGTTTTGACCTTGAGGGCTCCCTGAAAGAGTCTCAAGAATCCTCAGGGATCCCTGGACCCTACTTGAGAAGAGCTGAGCTGGTGGAAGGAGTAAACAACCAGCCAGAATAGAGACGCAATTGTTCTCCACTGAGAGGCTTTTGGTGACAATGGAGGTCTCTGAAGACACATTGACAGAGTCCAGAAAATACCAGTCAAGTAAGAACTTTTCTGTTCCCCTTATCTCTTCTCTCTCCTCAAGCTCCAACCCTGGAAGGGTTGGAAACACAGGTAATCAATGTGGAGTAGGAGGGATAGAAAAAGGGGAATGAGAAGCATCCAGCCACACATCCCTCCCCCAATGGAAACCTTCCTGCATGCAACAGTCCAGACGTAAGGAAGGGAAAGGGGTAGAAACCTCGGCTTTGAAACTGACCATTTTAATATAAAATTTTAGTTAATTTCCAGAGGATCTTTTGCCGAAATTGATCAGATAAGAAATGATGTCTGCTTGAATTTTCATTCAGGGGTGGAGAAAAAAAAGACCCCCCAAAAATAAATAAATAATGAGTAGAAAATTAAACTAAATTTGGCCAATCAGCATTTTGGTTAAACACACTTTAAACTAATAATTGCACACGAAATGTATAATCTCTATGCAAGAAAATCACAGAGTGTTTAGAGGTGAATATTGGCACCTAATCTAGTCTTGGGAAGAGGATCTTGATTGCAGACAAAATTGAAAGGATGGTATTGGGGTCATTTAGACAAGGGTTTGGCTGCCAGATTGAGCCACTTGTGCTCAGCTTGCTGGGCAGTGAGGCATGACTAGAGCCATTTGAGAGGAATCTGCTTTAGACAGAGTATCTTTTCTCCTTTCCATGCAGAGTAGAGGCCGTTCATAATCCAGAGAGTCTAACAAGGCAGCACGTTTTGTAACAAAGCTTTTGTTGATGACCTCTGCTCTTTTTCTCCAGGAATATTTCTAAGGCTTTCAACCATTCATAAAATTTGTCTTTCTACCCTCCCTTCAGATATTGGGGCTTACTTTCTCCAATTCTCCTCATGGCAAACCTTGCTCCTGCAGGATATGAAAAATGCCATCAGAAGGAAAGTTCACTTTGTGATGAGTTAAACCCTAGGGAAGGCGCCTCTACTCACATTGGCAGATTGCTTCCTTTTCCTTTTCATTATCTCTGAATACACTCTCTCCCTCGCCAGTTTCTGTCCCTGCTCCCCCCTCCCTACCCACCATTTGCTTACCAGAAATAGCCTAGGAGTCCAGAGGGCACGGAAGCTTCATTAGAACTGCTTCGGGGGCCATCAGATCAGAGAAAATAAACAGGTCCAGAGCCAAGCAAATCAGAGGTTGATCAGAGAGCCAGGTCATGGTGTGTACTTGCTTGTCCGAATGCCACCTCTAAGGAAGAGAGATGCCCTGGATATGACCATAAGACTGGTCATAATTACAGGAATAAACCCATCCTAGCTCATTTGCAGAGAAAAGCTCATGTGAAAAGTGCTGCACCTGAAAAGGACCTGAAGAGCTCAGCTTCTTGGGTCGACAAAACTTCCTCTGTAAGCCAGGTTACAGGCACACCTCAGAGATATTGTGGGTTTAGTTCCAGACCACACAATAAAGCGAATATCTCAATAAAGTGAGCCACACAAGTTTTTGGTTTCCCAGTGCATATAAAAGTTATGTTTACACGATACTGAAGTCTATTAAGTGTGCAATAGCCTTATGTCTAAAAAAACCCAATGCACATAACTTGATTGAAAAATACTTTATGGCTAAAAAATGCTAACCATCATCTAGGGCTTTGGTGATCCACAATCTTTTTGGTGGTGGAGGACCCTGCCTCCATGTTGATGGCTGCTGACTGACCAGGGCTGTGGTTGCTGAAGTTTAGAGTGGCTGTGACGATTTCCTAAAATAAGACAACAATGAACTTTTCCATATCGATTGACTCCTCCTTTCATGAATGATTTCTTTGCAGCACACGATGCTGTTTGATAGCGTTTTATTCATGGTAGAACTTCTTTCAAAATTGGAGTCAAGCCTCTCAAACCCTGCCACTGATTTATCAACTAAGTTTAAATAATATCCTAAATCTTTTGTTGTCATTTCAATAATCTTCACATCAGCTTCACCAGGAGTAGATTCCATCTCATGAAACCACTTTCTTTGCTCACCCCTAAGAAGCAACTCCTTATTAGTTAAAGTTTATCATGAGATCGCAGCAATTCAGTCACAACTTCAGGCTCCACTGCTAATTCTAGTTCTCTTGCTGTTTGCACCACAGCTGTAGTTACTTCCTCCACTGAAGTCTTGAATCCCTCACAGTCACTCATGAGAGTTGGAATGAACTTCTTCTAAACTCCTGTTAATGTTGACATTTTGACCTCTTCCCCTAAATCACAAATGTTCTTAATGGCACCTATAATGATGGATCATTCCCAGAAGGTTTTCAATTGACTTTGCCCAGATGCAGCAGAGAAATCACTATCTGTGTTATGAAATGTATTTCTCGAATAAGACTTGAAAGTCAAAATTACTCCTTGATCCATGGGCTGCAGAGTAGGTGTTGTGTTAGCAAGAATGAAAACAACATGAATCTCATTGTACATCCCCATCAGAGCTCTTTAATGACCAGGTGCACTGTCAACGAGCAGTAATATTTTGAAAGGAATCTTTTTTCTTAGCAGTGGGTCTCAACAGCGGGCTTAAAATATTCAGTAAAGCGTGTTGTAAACAGATGTGCTGACATCCAGTCTTTGTTCCATTTATAGAGCACAGGCAGAGTAGATTTAGAATAATTCTTAAGGGCCCTAGGATTTTCAAAATAGTAAAAGAACACTGGCTTTAACATAAAGTCACCAGCTGCATCAGCCCCTACAAGAGAGACAGCCTGTCCTTTGAAGCTTTGAAGCCAGACATTGGCTTCTCCTCTCTAGCTATGAAAGTCCTAGAGGGCATCTTCTTCCAATATAAGGCTGTTTTGTCTACACTGAAAATTTTTTGTTTAGTGCAGCCACGTTCATTAGTGATCTCAGCTAGATCTTCTGGAGAACTTGCTGCAGTTCCTCCATCGGCACTTGCTGCTTCACCTGCACTTTTACGTTATGGAGACGCTTCTTTCCTGAAACCTCATGAACCAACCTCTGCCAGCTTCAAACTTTCTTCTGAAGCATCCTTAATTCTCTCAGCCTTCATAGAACTGAAGAGAGTTAGAGCCTTGCTGTGGAGGAGGCTTTGGAATAAGGGAATGTTGTGGCTGATTTGATCTTCTATCCAGACCACTAAAACTTTCTCTGTATCAGCAACAAGGCTGTTTCTTTTTCTCATCATTGACGTGTTCACTGGAGTAGCACTTTGAATTTTCTTCAAGAACTTTTCCTTTGCTTCACAATTTGGCTAACTGGTGCAAGAGGCCTAGCTTTCCGCCTATCTTGGCTTTCAACATGCCTTCCTCACTAAGCTTAATCATTTCTAGATTTTGATTTAAAGTGAGAGATGTGCAGATCTTCCTTTTTCTTGAACACATAGATGTCATTGTAGGGTTATTAATTGGCCTGATTTCAATGTTGTTGTGTCTCAGAGAATAGGGATACCTGAGGAGAGGGAGAGAGATGGAGAAATAGCCAGTGAGTAGAGCAGTCAGAGCACACACAACTTTTATGAATTAAGTTCACCATCTTACATGGGCATGGTTCATGGCACCCCAAAACAATGACAATAGTAACATCAAAGATCACTGATTACCATAACAAAAATAATAGTAATAATGAAAACATTTGAAATACTGTGAAATTAGCCAAATGTGACAGAGACGTGAAGTGACCAAAGGCTGTCGGAAAAATGGCGCCAGTAGACTTGCTCATAGCAGAGTTGCCACAAACCTTCAATTTGTAAAAAAAACAGTGTCTTCAAAGCACAGCAAAGCACAGTGCAATAAAATGAGGTGTGCCTGTATTTGTAGAGGAGTACGTGGATGAGGAGGGTTTGCTAATGGCTGTTACTTTATCCCAGGCATTATATGTAAATCATCTCATGCAGTCCTAAGAAAACTCTGCAGACTGGGCTTTCTTATCCTCATAACGCAGAGAAGAAAAGCAGGCACTGAGGGATTAAATGACCTGCCACCACTACTCAATGACAGAGCTGCAGACTCAATACAGGTCATGTTGGTGCCAATGGAGGGTCACATATTGCCCAAATGCACAGTATTCCCCACTGCTTGTTGTCCATCATTTTATTGTTCTTATTAAGAAGGAACTACTTAAAGAACAAGAGGATCAGGTTGGGGTCTTGTTAAAGTTTATTAGTTTGTTGTCGGGGATATGGCTTGTCATGTTTGTTTTTAATTGGGAAGGTAGTCCAAGAAGGAAAGCTGAGGGTGGTTATTTCTGTACATGGATTCCAAAAATTCCTTTTTCCTTTTAAGAAGAAGAGACATCTGTGTATAGAAAAATACGTTTTTTCTTTATCTTTCTTTCTTTTCTTTTTTTCTTTTCCAATTTCTATAAAAAGTTTTTGTATTAAACAGTCTGAAAATATGCAGGAAAGCAGGAATAAGAACATCATGAATAGCCATGTGTCTACAAGTTCTCTTTTCTAGATTAAAAACAAATTATCTCTAAAAATACTTATCCTATGCCCTTTCCCACCTGCCCCCAAAAGAGAGAAATAGTCTCCTGGCTATGGCTTTGAATTAAGATCTGATTTTAGCTGTTTCACTGGCAGACACTTGGTTTCTAATAAGATAGCTCTTTCTACAGTTTTGAGTTCTCTTCTTCCATCAACTTCACCTTCGTTCTGAAATATCGGAAAGCTCCTTGGTAGCCATCTTCATAGTGATGTTTCTAGAATTAGTGAACTGAAAGAGATGCCATTTTGAGCTTCTTTAGAAAAAAATTAATGTACAGCCTATTTCTCCTGCTTCAAAGTATTTTTAGAATAAGAGACTGTCTTATTATTCTTTTACAAATTCACGCATTCAACAGACACCACTTCAGGATTTATTGAAGGATAGAAACTGGGGCATAGTTTCTAATTGAATAATGGTAATAAGAAAAGATTCAGGGCCATTCTGAGACTTGAAAGTATGAAGAATAATTAACTGATAATGAAAGTGATAAAGTCAAACCAGTTCTTTACTTATTAATCAGCAAGCAAATATAAAGCACTACAAAGTTATTTCTTACATCAACATGCATTTGCTCATTTGTTTTTGGCTTTGTAGCCAAGTTTTAATTATTTTATATGATGCTGCAAAATAGCAAGAGCAAAGGTGCTCCAGCTCTACCTTTATTAGCTGTGTGACCCTGAGGACTAATTTCCCTTTCTAAGTCTCTCTCTCGTGTGTAGTGTGGAGAGAATGAGGGTACTCAGTTCACTGGGTGTTTGAGAGTCAAATGAAGTGACTCATGGACAGTGCCTGGTTCAGAGCAGGTGCCCACTGAATGAGTGCTGCTGTTTCTGCGCTGATTACAATAGTTTTAGCAGTTGTTTGGAATAAGATTTACATCGCTCCCAGAAATCTACTGAGTGACTTTGTGCTTTCTACCCCTACAGCTCTGGATTCTACAGGGTGAGGGCTCCTGGTCCCCATAGGGGACACACTTTTGCCAAGGACCACAGCAAGATTCCCATTGAGCTATAAGGTACGTCTGCCACTTGAGCAGTTTAGGCAACTTCTGTCAAGGACAGGCAAGAAGTGATGTCATTGTCTTGGCAAAGGTTATTGGTCCTGAGCATTGGAGGAGGTAAGGCTGCTGTTACACAATGGGGATAAGGAGGAATGTGCATGGGACCCAGATGGTCCATTTGGACGCTTCTTGGTACAGTCGTTCACAATAGTGACTGTAAACGGACAGAGACAGCAACCCCATCCTGAGAAGGACATGTTTCAGAGGTGATGGGCTGGGTCCTTGCCCCAGGTAAGCCACTGAGACCATCAGAGATGGAGCTAATGATGAGGGCAATCTAGAATGGTTTGTGGAGGAGGGAGATGATGAGTATCAATTGCAGCCCTGAAATCAATTGCAATGGAGGAGGAGTAATTCTTCCCACTAACTAGCATCCCTCTTCTAAGTTTCTCCTGAGGAAAAGAAGCTCATTGGAAACTGAGAGGAGATGCTCTCTGAATGTACATGGAGAAGTGGATCCAAATGGCACCAAGTGTGGACTCTGATAGACACAGAGATGCGCGCCTCTATCTCCCTTCAAGGAGTGACTTGCTGCTCAAGTGTGGAGGTGACTAGAAGACAGCTGTCTGCTCATTTCAAGGTCTGACTCAGCATTATTGCACAAGAGCTCCTCATCAAGAGGATTTTCTGGATAGACATCACAATTTGATTTCTCTCTCTTCAAAGTCCTGGTTCCTCTCCTTTCCATTCACAGGTGTTGATCCCTTGTGAACATCTCGTGCCCAAATTTTCTCAGCATTTGCTTCTAGATAATTTAACCTGTGACAGAACCTGTTTCAATTTGGAACCATGACACTGGCTAATTCCATACACCACCAATGTTCCATTTGTCTTCTGTCCTCTCTAGTTTTACTGTCTATGGTAGTATTTATTACTCATAGTAATCATTGGCTGTTTTTTTTCTTTTATGTCTCTTAGTGTCATTTGCAGGAATCTTAAGCAAGGATTCATATGTGTATTGTAAATCAAGAAATAGAAATCAGTTCTGGCCAACTAAAGGAGAGAAAAAAGAGAGGAAAATTGCAAAGGCTATGGTGCAGCCCACAGAATTCAGGAAAAAGATGATCGGTCTGGATCCAGGAAGAAATGAGCCTGTGTGAGCTCCAAGGTGTTTGGGAGCAAGAGTTCATAGACTCTTCTTCCCCCAGAGTACTGCCATCAGTACAGTTCCCACCGTTATGATTCTTCATTCCAAATTTCAGATTCACAAGAAAGGAAATATGATCGACCAGCTTGTCTGCTTCAGACTAGGGAATACAGGAGAAGATGTTAGAATCCCATAGCTGTGAAGGGGCTGCCCCCACAGAAGTGGGAATCATTGTGGCAGCCATTCCAAGAGGCATTTATTGCTTGTGGTAATAAATCATTGAGTGGAGAAGGTGAGTTTCAATGATACACTTGCTTTCAGATACGTTGGTAGCAGAGTTGGAAAAATATAGGAAGCCTAAGCTTGTGTTTTGGTATTTCTTGTCTATCATAGCTCTGCCAGTCTGTCTTCTCTTCTTGGTTTTTGGTGAGCTGGTCCACAGTCCTCTGGCTCTTTTGATGCCTAGAGACAGTGTCTTCCCCAGTGACCTTGTGCCACACATTGTGGAGAGCTGGGTTTTTCTTCCTCTCTCCCTGGGTGAGCAGGCTTTTCTAGGTCAGCAAACAGAGAGGAGCTATAGTCACAGTCATCCCCCCTAAGCTCTCGCTGCAGAAATGATTCTGAGAATTTTAGACCCTCTGTATCCAGGTAATTTTGATGGAGGGAAGTACTGTTTCCAGAGAAATCTCTGTTGTTTCCAGAATAATTGCATTTCTGAAGATAATTTATGAGCTGTATGATATTATGAAACCAAAGCCAAGTAACCAAGATGTGTTTCTGTTTTTGCCTTTAGTGGCTAGAAAAGTTAGATCCATAAGAATTTCCCAAGTATAGAAATTTGCTCACCTCTGGCATCTACTGGCACCAACTCTTTCCTTTCTTTTCCTGTGGACTCCTTTTGCTCTATGTTGAAATGTCCTATTGCGCCTTTGTCCTACATGTCAAAACTGTGAACAGGTCCCAAGTCCTTCTGAAAGCACACAGTATATAAATCTTTAAATAAATAAAGATAAGCCATCTTCCCTCCTCCTATCTCCAAAATAGAAAAGAACCATAAAGGTTTATTTTAGAGATAAGGAAACTGAAAGGTTTTGATGAAAGAGAAGTGATCACGTTGCAGAGGCTATCCACAGAACAAGATCAACGTTTATAGACAGCACACAGGCTCTTGGCATCATGGAGAAAAGTTTCAACACACACAGCCTTTCTCAGAGTTGCCTCTCAGGCAAAGAGGCACTACCGTCTCCATCTGATATAAGGGGGTACCTGTGTCTCCCCTCTGTGTTTTTAAATCAATCGAGCAAAACATCTGTCAGTGCATACTCTGCATTCACCTCATTTCTTTGACAGTTAAATCTCTGAAAAAGGGATGCTTTTTGGTTAATTATCCTCTTTGGCAGAAATCAGAGTTGTAGTGGTATATAAATTTTCTCTGGTGAAATATTTTCTTTTTTAGGCATGTAATTTTCAAAGAAAATGATAACTGGCATTTCCCTTCCTTGGATTTTAACATATTTGGTTGGAAAACCAGTTTTAAGGGAGCCATCAGTTCAGGTTGTTCCTATGTGTGGGACAGAAGCCTCTTTCCCAGGGTCTCTCTGTTCCATTCCATGGCCATAGATTTCACCTCTAGTTGTAAGTAACCATCTTGTAAATGACAAAGTGTAGGGCTTGAGGGAGAAAATTCCTGGTTCTCCACATATGTGAGCAATGTGGCTCCAGGAGCCTGAGGGCAGTCCTTCAAAGATGTACTGAAGGTGTGAGTTGTCGGAAGCAAAACACACTGTGTAGGGAGGTCGGGGGCAGAGACAGGAAAAGGGGTCCGGGGGGTGTGGGTGGAGTGTTGACTATCAATGTCTACCCCTTTTACTGTCAGATCTACTCGCATGGCAACAATAAATTCATTCCATCTTGCCACCAATTCCCTGAGATGGCATTTGGACATAATTTGGGGGAAATTTTTACAAGGGAAGGGTTATTGGGTGCACTGGGCTCCTGGGGCTGCCATAACAAAGCACCACAGACTGGGAGGCTGAAAAAACAGAATTTATAGTCTCATGGTTCTGGAGGCTGGACACCTGAGATCCAGATTTCAGCTGGGTTGGTTCTTCTGAGGTCTCTCTCCTTAGTTTGCAGATGGTCGTTTTCTTGCTGTGTCCTCACATTGTCTTTTGTTTGTACGTACATCCCTTGTCTCTCTGTGTATCCTGATCTCCTCTCCTTATAAGAACAACAGTCGTATTGAATTAGGGCCCACCTAACACCCTCCTTCTAACTTAATTACCTCTTTAAAGACCGTATCCCTAGTACAGTCACATTCTGAGACACTGGTGGTTAAGGCTTCAGCATAGGAATTTGGGAGGGACACAGTTCAGCCCATAACAGGGGTCCAGCTACTGCAGTTGATCTCCTGATGCAGTTGTTCACATCGCTATAGCTGATATGAACCATTTCCCTTATCTACCACCCATTCCAGATTCCCTTCACCATGGCTAATGCTTGAGTGGGTCTAGACAGCTTGCCTGCTTTGGTTATCCAGATTTTCCTCCCTGAGCGATCTGAGTCCCTGGTTACCATAGCTATATTGGACCATTATTACTTAAATTCCCTCTTCACAGTTAAAACTAGGCATGAAAACACCAAGATATGTCCTAGTGAATGCCTGAGTTCTAAATAGTCTCCTCCCTGCCTCTGTAGCAACAACCCTACCCCTGGTCAATTATCCCTACTGATATCATCATAACATCTTTGCCTACTGGTCTACCAGCATAAAAACCTAAAATGACCAGACAGCATCCGTAACTTTAGGGATTGAGGGACTCAATGTGGCCTCTGATAGAGGTGTTCCTCTTTTGGGAGCAAGGTTCTGTAGACCTTCAGGACCTAAGTTTGTCTCCAGTGGGACATTAGCAATGATGGTATTGGGGCCACTTCTATTTCCACTGCTTGGTTGCTGGACTCTTATATTCTACACATCAAGGACAGAACCATATAAGGACCACTGGCTCAAAACATGTATCACATCCTGAAAGACAGTGTGTCAATGTTGTAAGAGTTCATCTCCAGGTGCCTCAGCTGACTTTCAAGTGACCGGCCCATCACTCTACCAGGTTGGCGGCTTCTGTGTGGTGCAGTACAATATGGTGTAGGACCACTGAATACCATAGGCAGTGACCACTGCTGCATGTCCTTTGTTGATAAGCAGGTTGGTTGGTTCAAAGTGATGTTCCAGGAGAACCCATTCTGGTCCCTGGATGTTGTGGTACCATATGAGTGCTGACTTTTGCTGCAACAGATTGGATATACAACAGTGGCAGTAGCTAGATTAGCTTTGGTGAGAGACAGTCCTTGGTTTCAGGCCCATGCATAACCCCCATCTGTTACACTACGGCCATACTGTACATTGACCCATTTTGCAAGCACTAGGGCCACCAAAGACTGAGGTTTGCTGACATTTACTGGATGATTCATCCTGTCCACCTGGTTACGTAGTGCCCCACCTGTAGTCTCTACTCTCTGGTGGGCATTAATGTGCAGCACAAAGAGTTACTCACTTTGTGCCCACTCCTACAATTCTATCCACACGCCTCTTCTCCAGACCCCGTAGTCTAGGATGTCGCAATTTTTCTTATTACAAACCTTTGACAAACCAGCTAAGCCTTTCACTAATAGGCAGTAATCTATGTATATCCTTTTTTTCTCTCAACAAAATGGATGACCAGATGCATCTCCTGAAGATCTGCCCACTGAGCTTCCAATCACCACCGTGTTTCAGGCCCATGCTTGGGTGAAACCATAGTGCACAGTAATCTTTGTTTTCAGCTCACACCAACACATCAAAGTTACGCTTCTGTAAGCAAGTCCAAGGATTTTTCCACTTCCGACAACTGGTTGTAGAGAATTCCAGTAGTAGGCGTAGGTGTGAGCTACGGGAGAGGCACTGGTGTAACAGTGTGGATAATGCAGGAGCCTGGCCTCCTGTTCATGCAGCTTACTTGTACCTGATGGTCTTGCTTGTGCCCAATCCAAGATGTACCTCTTCCATTGTACACTGGATTGCTGCTGTACCCACATGACCTTATGACTTGTTTGGTCTTATAATACCCAGCTCACAATGGGAAGCTCTGGTCACATGATCACTTGATCTGTGGTCAAAGCTCAGTCTCTGTGAGGACCCAGTAGCCTTCCAGGAGATGCTTTTCAAATGGCCTTTCTGCAGAATCCTAGGAGTCTGCACTGAAACTCTATTGGAGCTTACCAGTTACCCAATTCAGTGTCTTTATCTACCACAGATGCCCACTAGCCCCATAGGATTGCTGGCCCATTGCAGAGCTCCCTTTTCTCTGGGCTCCATTCAAAACTGTCACATTTCTGAGGCTACCAATCAATGAATTGGAGCAGTATCATCCTCAAAATCTGAAAAGGCCTACCCAGAGAAGTACTTCTTTCTTAGGTGCAAGATGTGGTACTTATTCTTTATCTTGGAGGAGAGGTAGCCTGGCATGCTCCAGACCACTGATCCCTGAAACTTCATCAATGTGGTAGGTCTCTGAATCTCTGTAAGTTTATCTACCACTCTCTGGATTGCATGTGCCTTATCAGGACATCCAGAGTACCTGACACTTCCTGCCTATAGGGTTCAATGAACATGCTGTCATCAACATAGTGGGACAATGTGTTGCTTTGTGGAGTGTCTGAATAATGAAGTTCTCTTCAGACAATATTATAAAGAGAGCAGGAGTATTAAGAGCCTTGGGACAAGTTTGTGAATTTATACTGCTGTCCATCCTAGTTGAATGCGAACTGTTTCTGGTCTTCCTTCCTGATGGGGTATTGAAAAGAATGAAATTATCAGGTCAACAGCCAGATTCCATTTAAGATGCTATGTTGATCTGTTCTAGTAAGAATAAAATTGCACAGCAGCTACAATTAGGCTACCTCCTAGTTAGGTTTGTGGTAGTCTACCATCAACCACCGTGATCCCTCTGTTTACTTCAGTGACCAGACTGTGGAATTAAGTGGGGGATTTGATGAGGTCCACCACCACTATAAGCTTTAAGTCTTTGAGAGTGGCACTAATCTCTGCCATTCCACTCAGGAGATAGTATTATTTTTAATTTATAGTCTTGGTGGGAGCAGAGGAGGGACAGTTTCAGGGGCTTCTTGTCTTTTCCTAATGACAGTTCTTATTCCACACATCAAGGAATGAATGTGAGGATTCTGCAATGTGCAAAGTGTCCATCCTTTGCATCGCTATACATTTGGGAACTGGAGAAATTACCACTGTGAATGGCTAAGAGCCAGCACCCCACTCATCACAGACCTCTACTCTAACATGGGAAACTGGATGGCTCTTTGGATCCCCTGGGGAGGGTCAGAGGATAGGTCCTGCTAGGGGAAAACGGAAGCATTGGACAAATCACTCTTGCATAGATAGTCTATGGTATGGCAGGTTAAACTGCTTTCTGCACCTGTTCTTAACCCCAAAATGCCTGGGAACCGGCTCACTCTTCTGCCCCTGTGAGCACAGAACTAGAACACTGGGAATTCTGGTTCCAACTCACTAGGGCTATACTATTTCTGCATAATGAGGGCTGTATTTTCTTCACTTATGAGGTTCTCTCTTTGGTGTGGCTCATGCCAGTGTTTATGTGAAAGAAAGAGGGGAAACCATTGGAATTAGGTGGAGTGCTCACTATCTGCAACCCCTGGAGATTAGATTCTGCTGAACTGTGAGTTTTCCAGGATGGCTGAGAATTTAACACTGTGAACTTCAAAACCTTAAAACAGTTTAAAATATTTTTATTAGAATCTCTCTAAATTATTTTAGAAAATACCCATGTCTGTCCCAGAGGAGCATCGTTCAGAGAAAACAAAGTGGTTGCAAGCCATTTCCTCTATAACCCATTTTTACCAGCCCTGTTTTTCATCATTTCCTTTGGGGTCTCTTTGGCTTTAAGGAACACTAATGAGCTGAAATTTCCAAGCAGAGTTTAATCTGAAGTGTCGAAGTGTATCTGAGCAGTTAAAATCCAAGGCGAAACTTCTTCCTCATGATCTTTTCAGATCTCTGCTTCCTGATCTTTTCCACCTTTATGAAACTGCGTTCTAATGTAGAGAGGAGCGTGAACAGAAAGTGACTCTAGAAGCAGTATGCTTAGGAAGAGCATGGAAAAAAGGAAATTTTCCTTTATCAAAGAGAGCCTCTGGTTCACACTGAAGGCACCCCTACTGCGTGTGTGTTTCTAGCCCCCAAGAGCTTTCATTAAGCAAATGCCTTTGTCCCCGACTAGCATTTAATCTAGACAAAGCAACCTCGGGACAGGGGCCACATTTGAGAGATCTGGTGCTTATATGTTGAAGATCAAAGAAAAGGAATATTTTCAAATCTGGGTGGTTGATCTATAAAATGAGGTGGATTGATTAATAGATACTTTTGTTAATTTATTCAACAAATGTGTATTAAGGACCCACTATGCCCCAGATTCTAATAGGCACAGGACACTCACTACATCAGCTGGAAAGACCCCTGCCCTTATGGAACATTTTTCTAGGGGTGAAGACAGATAAAACAGCACTAGTAATGACATCTGATGAGTGCAGTGCTGGTGTTTAAGGGGGCTATCTGGGAGAACAAAGCCGGGGCCCAGCACTGGAGAAGGTGCACTCAGCTGCTTCTCAGATGTTTGGGGGTAAACTAGGAGTAAGAAAATGCCATTTTACTAATTCAGTTGTTCTATTAATCTCTAAAAGCGATGTCCCCTCTCTGACTGTTTCCTCTGGGGACATGTAAGGAAGGCAGAGATCTAGCCTGGATAGGAAATGATACCAAAGGAAATGGAGAGGACTGGAGTCCCTTGTACCTCTCAATGGGAGGGGATACGATTTTGGCACTAAGCCAGCTGATGGCTAAAAGGAAGACTTCGCTGTTACAGGTCTTCCTTTTGATCTCCTTCAGAAGAGTTCAAGGCCTTTAAATTTTTTCTAACTCATCTTCAAGACCTCTCATAAGTTTTGGGCCAATTTCTCCGCCCTCCCTGATTTTAATTTATTTCTCCTGTGCTGCAGTTCTTTCTGGATTTGACCCTCTTTATAGCTTTCTATAAAAATTTCCAGTGTCTTAGGAAATTTCTTGAAAGCCCCATTCAACCTCCATTCTGAGCCTGCTCACTCTGTTTCTTGTTACTGGCCCTTTTCCTGGTCTCGAGATTTCTGTTTCCCTGCCCGGTCCTTCTGGATTAACGTTTCATTAGCGCTGACTCTTGAGTCTTGTCTGTGACTTTGCCTCTAGATACCATCTCAAGTTCTCTCTTAGCTGCATTCTCTACAGCGCTCAGCCTAGCCCAGTCCTAAGTCCAGCTCCCTCCCAGAACCTCTGCCAGGGGTTAGCACCCACAGGCCCCGTCTACACCAGAGGAGTCTGCACAATTACAGCTGCACTTTACTCTCAATTCACCGTAAAGTAGAAGCAGGTAAGTTAATTCACACCAAGCAGTCAATGATTGGAAAAAATGTACCATATAATCTATATCATGAAGATTTACCTTTTAACAGGGGCTAATATTTTCAACCAAAGCAATAAATATCTGATGGTTGAATTTCAGACGGTATGAGAAACTAAGAGAGGGGATATTTTAGTGCAGGATGGTTGGCTTCTTCCAGAGTCAGTCACAACTGAAATGTCTCTCCTTTTTAACAAATGGCTGAATATAATTTCAAAATTACTTTCTTTTCTATAGTCATGATGGAGGGTTTTCAGCCACCTGTTCACGTTTCTAAGAACCAGGTCATACTGAAGATTTCAGCCATTCAAAAAGATACATTTTAGTCATGTGAATTAGAATATAGTGAATGTTGATTCACTGAATTAGACTAATAGCTATCCTCTTGTGACGGGGAAATTGCTTGAGTGAGTATACGTGTATGTGGATGGAGGTACGTATGTGTGCAGCAAGGTGAGGAGACTGATAGGAAGTGGCTGTGTTGATGACACTGGGCAGATGCAGCTATACCTCATATTGACTCACCTGCTGGTCTACCCCATTGGGCTGTTGCCTGATCTGGGCTGTACCTTGTCATCTGTTACTTTTCCAGCCCCTGGGACATGGCCTGGCACAAGCTAAGAGTGCAATAAATGTACTGGACTGAATGAGCTGGTGAGAATAGTAGAAATAACGTAGAGTCATAAGGAAACTAAAAAATCTTCTAGTTTAAATCACATTTTATATAGAGAAAAGAGTGTGTGACCTGCCACAGCTTGTTGATGGCATATCAGATATCAAAACTAGATTTTCTGACTCCAACCTCAGTTCTCATGGTGTTTCCTCACACAGCTCTGGGTCCGAAGAGTTTTTTAAAGTAGTTTGTGAAATTTTTAATCTGATAATATGCAATATAGTAAAGTTGTATTAATCCTCTGAGCCTAAAACTTGAGGACTTTTTAGCCATTGAAAACAAGTGCAATATTTAAAATTACCCATTTTCTTCAAACAAAGACATTTCCTTAGAGAGGTGTACTAGAAATACCAGTGTCATCTACCTTAAATTGCTTCCTGGTAATGTCAAATATTGCTTCTTAAACCTTGGAAGGTGGGATAATAGATCTGGAATAGCTTGACATTAACAGTTTTCTGTGACCTACTTTTTAATAAAAGATCATGTTTGAGGGTAAAGAAAGAAATGGACAGATATCTAAATGAAGAAATATCTATTAATGGAAGAGAAGATTTGAGTTTCTTCATTTTAAAATATCTTAAGAGAAGTGCAATACAAAATGACAGATGTGTAGTATTTTAAAGAAGAAAGCTGAATATAAATTAAAGTCGCCTGAAAGGCATTTCATGCTTTTTCTGTCCTTGCTCCTGCTTGGTGGAGTGACTCAAAATCGTGGCCCAGTAACATTTTAATTGAAGTAAATCTTATTTTTGCTCAGTTGTGAAAGGATGGATACAAGAGTGATTAATTGTGTGTGTGTGTGTGTGTGTGTGCATGTGTGCATGTGCACATGTGTGTGACTGAGGATTGGAGTGAAATTTTATTTGCAAGAGATTTCTCTGAAAAAAATGTTAAGGCCCTTAAGAGGAGTATGATGCTGAGTTCTCGCCAGCAAATCATTGTGTGACATTGTAAACGTAACCATACCCAAAAACGTTATTAAATTGGGGGAGTGAAACTAAAAAGATTCAAGATACTAACTAGAAAGCTCATGATGCTTGCAAAGACTTGGGCTTTCTAGCATTTATTCATCATACTGCATATAGTATAGATATTCTCTTGGTGTATTTATTATTTCAGTTAACTAATAACAAATCACCAACTTAGATTCAGATCCAAGAATATAGAGGATGAAACTAATCATAAAATTATTTTTCTAAGGATTTTAATGGTTATGACATTGAATCATTATATGCACCAAGTGCATAACAATGCTATTTCTTATTTTCTTCTTATTTATGATTTTCTAAATTTGTAGGTCGAACTGAAAAATAATAACTTCATATTTTTGCTCTAGAATAATTTTTAATGATCTTTGCTCACCAGTAACTTAAAAATGGAACTTCCGTTTGTCTATTGATTCTTCCAAATTCTGACCGCAGATAGGGGTATAAATGCTTTCAGATTCTCAGCACTCAGGTCAGCACTCAGTGGAATCTGCCACTTAGACTCTTTTCAAATGCAATCGTGCTTTTGTCAAATTTACAGGATGTTTCATAGATGAAAGATGAAATGCTCCAAATTTTACTTTACAGAAAAATTGTCTCTCTGATCACTAGGATTTGTGGAGTTGCTCCCCATAAAGGTTAGTTAGCAAGATGCCACTGGTTGATGTAAAATTGTAAAAGAGGAATAAAAATCAAAATGTGTTCTGTCAGCTAAGACACTGGTTTATGAAAACTGAAATCATTCCTGAAGATTTGTCTTAATCAGCAATCAATATTATCCCATTTGATTGAATGCTGCTGAAGAAGTTCATGGGTTTGTGAAAGAGTAAAGAGAGAAAGGATCTTAAGGACAACCATAAGCCCCTTCCTTTTTATAAATCAGGACATGTAGGGATTGAAGTTAAATAACTTGTACAAAATCTCAAACCTAACAAGTAACTAGGACAAGAAATTGTCTCCTCCTTCCCAGACTAATTTTCTTACCCCTGTTATTTATTCTTCACCTAAGATAGTTAGGATAATCAGTCTCCACATGAACCTCAGTAACTGCTCTCTTATTGACACATTATCTGATAAATCTAAGCCAGGTTTATGGACAGGATACAAAGGCAAAGAAACTCAAATGGCCGAATTTTTCTGACTTGAACTTTCCTTACAGACATTATTTCAGGCCAGATCACTGTATAAATAAATTCAGAAGAGACAAAACCAAAAATGTGGCCAGAGTGTAATGCTGATATGGGAGTGAGGAGATTGAATTAATAAGCTTTAGAATCATATTTAAAACAATAAAGTCTGAGTGACAGGTTTCAAAATTTCAGCACTGGACAGCGCCCCCACTAAAAAATAAGATTCAGAAAAGAAGCGACCCTGCTGAAGCCTGAATTGAAACTCTCTCTTTCTGAGATACCAAAAGAAAGATTGTTTCTAGGGCAGAGCTTTTATAAGTCTTGGTATTTAAGCAAGAATGTAAACTAGCAAAATTTAGCAATGTTTTTAACAACACAGATTGAAACAAAAGGAATTCTCTGTTTAATCCACAGTTAATCAGAATATTAAATTAACCAAAATACTCTGAGCATCTGGAGTAATTAAATTTTTAGTAGAGGAGAGATGCACATACACTGAATGGGCCATTTGGATGCACAGTGGGATTTAAAGCAGGATGTGCTTTGTCCTGAATTTGGAAGTGGAAAACAATCTGTCAGGTGCTGAATGTCAGAAAAGTCTTTAACATTGGGAAAGATTCTAATGAGGATAAAAGAAGGTAGGTAGGTGACATCACAGTCATCAGCAAATCTATTGAGGATCCAAGCAAAGAACACTGTACCTGCCACTAGCTAATATGAAAAATTCAATGAGTTAGTTATTTTGTTTGCAAAGAGTGAAACAATCCATTTGACTTTTATTCCCAATGTTTTGTCTGAATTAATTGGTGTATTGGTGCTGGGTAGATCTAACATAACTTTATGGCTTGATATGTGCATAGATCCATATAAAAGTTGTGATCATGTCTAGGCTTCTCTCCCAGGTTGATGCTGAACTTCCACACACTAAGTTCACCTTGGGAAGAACGCTCCAACCTTGTCCTTTAACCTGTATGAGAAAAAGTCATGATTGCCTCAGTGCTGCATTATCAAAAGATCTTGGGTCGACATCACTTTTCTTTTTAAGGTTTTAATTAAATAATAAAATGAGTTTTTGACTTTTCTTTAATTTCAACTAAATTAAACATTAGTTATTTTGTGAAAGATATGGAGCCTATAAAGTTTGTATCTAAGCTTGGACAGGGAGGTAAAGAACCTACTTCCTTTTGAGAATAGAGCTATGGCATTTGGGCTCTTTCTTCTCCTAGAGAAGTGCTGAGCTGGAGAAATCAGGAGTATATGTCTAAACTTCCCAAGTTATTGTGTTCTCAAAAACCTTGGTTGCCTGAATAAATTTTTCCTTCAATCTCCCACCCTTACTGATATATAATAGGGCAAAAATGGATAAGTTTTACAACTGTTTGGTTCCAGACATTTGCCCTATCTATGCTTCCCCATCCTGAAGATTGAAGAGGGTCCCTCTCATGTAAACTCACAGAAGACTGCTCAAGGATGTTATTTAATGGCAGCTCTCTGAACTGGTACCAAGTCTATGGAGGCATACCCTGCTTTGTGAGGGTCTGGCAGCAAATGGCAACCAGCATTGGGGAATAAGCAAGTGGTGGGTCACCACACCAGCCTCTGGGATAATTATCTTGTTTCTGATGTGTGTTCTGGAGCTAGAATCTGGGGGAAGAGCGCCAGTTGTTCACAACTCTGAATAGGGAGTTTATGACAAGACAGCTCAGGTGAAGCATTACTGGCACACAGTCCTTATTGTAGTCATCGTCTGAAGTCCTATTTTGATTACCAGCTCCCCAAGCATACACTCATGCAGAAACCAGCCATTTTTTTTCTATCTTATTAAAACTGTAGGGGAAAATTCATTTGTCACTGACTCACATTTTTATTGTAAAAAGGTAATGAGATTCTTTTGCACCACACCAGGGTAATAATAAATACTTTCAAATAGTTTTAATAAGCAGTACGGCCACTTAGATTAGAGGAAAAAATGTAGTCAGCACTAATAAAGCTAATAAAAATGTGTCCTTTCAGGTGCTAAGGAACAGTAGCAGTAATAATGGTGGGACAACTTTCATCCATGAAGAGGGGTTGATGTTTGCAGTCACTGTCTCAATAACACCTTCTCCTTTGTAATATCTTTTCTTTCCCATTTTGAGTAGAAAGCACATGAAGTTAGATGGGGCATACAGTTTTAGAAGAACTAATTTTTTAATTCTATTAAAAAAATCAATTGAATGATTTGTTTGAAATTGGCAGGAATAATCTAATTGTCTCTGTAAACAGTTAAAATTCAGGCCCCCTTATTTACACCAGCTCTTCTTTCTGCTTGCAGTCCCCTTTTATATCTTGACTGTGTGGACAACCCTTATTCATACTTAAAAATCCAGTTCAGATGTAACTTCCTCTGGAAAGCCTACCCTGACCACCATATGTGGAAGACTACTTCTTACCAGGGAATGTTCCGTTTCCTATTCTGGCAAGGATTAGCTCTCATAAATGTTGCAACCCTTCTCAGGGATGGTTTACCCTTTCGCAAATGAGATGATACACCTCACAGGATTAAAGCTTCAAGGGGAAAATGTCCAGATATGCAGTAATCTGTGGCAGAATCAGTCAATTCTCCCTCAAACCTACCACCTCCCTTGAAGAGTGTGGAAGGAAGAATTTCCCTGGTATAGAATCTTCCTTTGGACAGTGTTTTACAACTTGGAATGATTCTCCCTCCAGCAATGTCTGGAGGCACTTTTGGTCATCACAACTTGAGAGGTACTACTAGCATCTAGTGGGGAGGGGTGAAGGATGTTGCTAACCGCCCTACAATGCACAGACAGTGCCCTCTCCCAACAAAGAAGTACTGACTCAAAATATCAATAGAAATGAAGTTGAGAAATCCTCATTTAGAACCACAATTAGGGTTTGAAATGAGAGGACTCTGGAACAGATGTTGGGAGGCCTTGACCATATGTATTTTAATAACTGCAGTAAGCTGGTGGGGAGCAATAAAATAGAGGACACGTTAAGGAGCCTGCTCTCAACCTGAATTCGGGTTTCCTGGGCTGCCATTACCTCATGAGGTCTTCAGAGTCTGTTTCTCTGCTTTGCAGGTCTTGATTCCACATATGACCAGGCACCAAGAGTTGAAAGGAGTATGGGACACTGACTCCAAGATAGACAAACTCATGTGATGTTGAGGTATAAACCAGAAGGTCTATATACTACCTTATAACTAGAAGTATAATTGTTGAACTGACTAGACACTTGAATTGTCTTATCAAGATAATCTCTCCCTAGAGGGAAATTTATAAGGCAACATATAATCAGAAGATTCTTGGTAAGCATAAACTTAGAGAAAGGGGGGTTGGCTGGACCAGTGGTATGTTCTATAAGAGCTCTTGGTCTCTGAGTCCACTGTTAATTGAATACACCTGTCAAAAGGACAGGATACTCTTTTTTTAATTTTATAACTTTTAATTTTTAAAATAATTTAAAAATAAAAAATTATATATATTTAAGGTGTACAATGTGATGTTTTGATACACATATAGTGAAATGATTAGTAAGTCAAGCTAATTAATATACCCATCATCTCACATGGTTAGCACTTGTTTTCTTGGTGTGTAGTGAGTAGACTTAAGATCTACTCTTTTAGCAAATTTCAAGTACACAATACAATATTATTAACTATAGTCACCATGCTGTACATTAGATCTCCAGAACTTACTCATCACACGTAACTGAAACTTTGTACCCTTGACTAACATCTCCCCATTCTGTGTGCACCTCCTAGTCCCTGCTACCCATCCCCTGCCACTGGAAACCAGCATTCTACTCTCTGCTTCTCTAAATTTGACTTTTTTAGATTCCACATGTAAGTGAGATCATGTGGTATTTTTCTTTCTATGTGTGGCTTATTTCACTTAGCATAATGCTCGCCAGGCTCATCTACATTGCCATAAATGGCATGATTTCTTTCTTTTTTAAAGGCTGAATAACATTCCATTGTTCCCTTTTCTCTACATCCTCACTAGCACTTGTTATCTAGCTCTTTTCTTTTTCATAGTAGTCATTCTAACAGGATGAGTTTACAGGTCATTGTGGTTTTGATTAGCATTTCCCTGCAAATTTACTGAATTTGTTTGTTAGTTCAAACAGTTTTTTTTTATGGAGTCTTTTCTACATACAGGATCATGTCATCTGCAAACAGAGATAATTTTACTACTTTCTTTCCAATTTGGGTGTCTTTTGTTTCTTTTTCCTGTCTAATTGCTCTGGCTAGGATTTCTAGTACTACGTTGGATAGAACTGTCAAGAGTGGGCATCTTTGGGGCCGCCCCTGTCGCTGAGTGGTTAAGTTCACACACTCTGCTTTGGTGGCCCAGGGTTTCACTGGTTTGAATCCTGGACGCAGACCTAGCACTGCTCATCAAGCCATGCTGAGGCAGTGTCTCACATAGCAGAACTAGAAGGACTTTCAACTAGAATATACAACTATGTACTGGGGGGGCTTTGGGGAGAAGAAGAAAAAGGAAAAAAAAAACAAAGATTGGCAGGAGATGTTAGCTCAGGGTCAATCTTAAAAAAAAATGTGAGCATCCTTGTCATGTACTGGATCTTAGAGGAAAAGCTTTTATTTTTTCCTCCATTGATTATGATGTCAGTTGTGGGCTTTTCATAAATGAAAACCTTATTATGTTTTATTATGAATACCCTTATTGTGTTAAGGTAAATTTCTTCTAGACTGATTCTGTTGAGAATTTCTATTATGAATGAATGTTGAACTTTGTCAAACGCTTTTGCTGCATCTATTGAGAGAACATGAGGTTTTTATCTTTCATTATGTTAATGTGATATATCATATTTATTGATTTGCATATATTAAAACAGTCTTGCATTCAAGAGATAAATCTTACTGGGTCATGGTGTATAATCTTTTTGATGTGCTGTTGAATTTTGTTTGCTGGTATTTTATTGAGAATTTTTTTCATCTATGTTCATCAGAGAAACTGGCCTGTAGTTTTCTTTTCTTGTAGTGTCTTTGGCTTTTGTATCAGGGTGATACTGGACTCTAAATGAATTTGGAAGTATCTGTCTTCTGTTTTTTGGAAGAGTTTAAGTATTGGTATTAATTCTTCTTTGAATGTTTCTAGAATTTACCCGTATAGCCATCAGGTCCTGGGCTTTTCTTTCTTGGTAGGTTTTTAATTACTGATTCAATTTTCTTATTTGTTATTGGTCCATTCAGGCTTTCTAGTTCCTCTTGATTTAGTTTTGGTAGGGTCTATGTTTCTAGGAGTTTATCCATTTCCTGTAGGTTAAACAATTTTTTGGCATGTAATTGTTCATAAAATTCCCTTATGATCCTTCTTATTTCTCAGGCATCCATTGTAATGTCTCCCTTTTATTTCTGATTTTGTTTATTTGAGTCTTCTTTCTTTTTTTCTTTAGTCTAGCTAAGACTTTCCAAATTTTGTTTAGCTTTTCAAAAAAACCAACTCACTTTTATAGATTTTTTCTTTCTTTTCCTTTTTTGTTCTCTATTTGATTTATTTCTTCTCTAATCTTTATTATTCCCTCCCTTCTGCTAACTTTGGGATTAATTTCTTCTTTTGCTAGTTCTTTGAAGTGTAAAGTTAGGTTGTTTATTTGAGATCTTTCTTGTTTTGTTTTGTTTTGGTGAGGAAGATTGGCCCTGAGCTAACATGTATGCTAGTTTTCCTCTATTTTGTACATGGGATGCTGCCACAGCATGGCTTGATAAGCGGTGTGTAGGTTGACACTTGGGATCTGAACCCATAAACCCTGGGCTGTCAAAGTGGAGCACATGAACTTAACCATCACACCACCAGGCTGGCCTCTCTTTCTTGTTTTTTAATGTAGGCATTTATTGCATAAAGTTCCCTCTTCACGCTACTTTGCTGCATCCCATAAGTTTTGGTATGTTGTATTTTTAATTTTCGTATGTCTCAAGATATTTTTAAAATTCTCTTTTGATTTCCTGTTTGAACCAATGGTTATTCAGGATTGTGTTGTTTAGTTTCCATGCATTTGTGAATTTTTCAATTTTCTTACTGTTGATTTCTAGTTTTATTCCATTGTGGTCTGAAAAGACACTCAGAATAATTTCAATCTTGTTAAAATTTTTAATAAAACAAAACTTGTTTTGTGACCTAAGATGTGATCTATCCTGGAGAATGTTCCCTGTGCTCTTGAGAAGAATGTGTGTTTTTCTGCTGTTGGGTGGAAAGTTCTCAATATGTCAGGTTCATTTGGTCTATAGTGTTGTTCAAAGTAGCTGTTTCCTTATTGATTTTCTGTCTGGGTGTTCTTTCCTTTATTAAAAATTGGGTATTGATATCTCCTATTATTGTATGGCTATTAATTTCTCCCTTCAGATGTGTCAATATTTGCTTTATATATTTAGGCACTCTGATGTTGGATATGTAGATATTTATAATTATTATACCTTCCTCTTGAATTGATTTTTTTTATCATTATATAATGACTTTCTTTGTTTCTAGATACAGTTGTTGACTTAAAGTCCATTTTTTCTAATATAAGTATAGACACTCTTGCTTTCTTTTGGTTGTCATTTTCACGGAATATCTTTTAGGGACAGGATGCTCTTGATGAGTTGGGGGAAGGCTCACTGGATGAAAATTTGGGCCCTCCACCCAAGGTGGCACTAAAATAGCTCTGCATATATTTTCTTTTTTCATTAGGGTTTAAATATTTCTTAGGAAAAAAATGGTTCTACTTCTTACAAAGTTAGAAAATCCCCTGTGTGGTCCTCTGACCCACCCCTCTTCCCTGATGCACACTGTTTCCTGTCTGGCTGGTCTTTCATCCATGTCCTAGGCTAACTCCTGCTGTGTTCACAGAGGTCTTCTTTAGACAGGCCACTCAGGATACAATCAATTACATTTTGGCTTACTAAACTTTACTCCCCATTATGGGTTGAATTGTATCTCCCCAAAAGTCCTAACCTCTGGTCCCTGTGAATGTGACCTTATTTTGAAATAGGGCCTCTGTAGATAATCAAATTAAGGTGATTCTCTTAATGCAGTATGATTTTGTCCTTATAAAAAGGGGGAAATTTGGACACAGAAACAGACGTGCACACAGAGAGAATGCTAGGTGAAGATGAAGACAGAGATCAAAGTGACGCATCAGCAACCCAAGGGATGCCAAAGATTGCTAGAAAACCACCAAAAGCAAGGTGAGAAGCATGGAACAGATCCTTTTCTCACAGTTCTCAGAAGGACTCAACCTTGCTGACACTGCTCTAATCTCAGATTTCTAGCCTCTAGAACTAAGAATAAATTTCTGCTGTTTAAACCACACAGTTTGTGATGTCTTGTTACAGCAGTCTCAGATACCTAATACTAGCCCACATTTCAGCTCTGAGATTAGCCCCATACCACCAAGACTGAAATTTTCAGTGTTCTCAGACCTTGTAAATTGAAAACTGACAGCTCATCTCTGGGATTATTTTTACCTACAAATAATCTCATTCATTGGGGGTGATTTTTAAATTAGCCTCACTCTAAATTGGTAGCCTTGTTTCCAAATTCTTGTAGGGGTATGGGGCACATGTCTCAAAAATTCTTCCTTGTACCAACAAAACATTACATACCATGTTTTTTTTGTCTCTAAAATACAGAGTTGAAAGAGTCAATGAGGAAACCAAGTGAGAAGCTCTCAGGGCTTAGAAAAAAGAGTTGGGTTGCAATGGGTTCATACATGAGGTCATCTTAGCTTATTCTTTTCAGAAGTAGATATCATCATCATCATTGCCAAAATATCAAGGGAACAGGAGGATCAGAGACTTCTCAATTATCTAATATCCCTGGTCTTAAGTTGGGGAATGAGTTGGGAAAACAGCCCTTGATAGCAAGCAGTTCAAATAAGTTAGTGTAAGATTAAAATGTTTCTAATGACCAATTTCCATGCAGAAGTAGTTAAGGCAACAAACGCTGGCATCTTGGGCTGGAGGCTTATTTGCATTGTTTTATAACACTCTCGGCAATTTTTCCAGTCATCAGAAGCGTAAACACAACAGATAGTTACCTCACAAAGGATTTTTAGCCCCCTCATACTGGGGCTCAGAAATGATTTCTTGCACCATGTTAAACTTGGCTCTCAAAGTACTCCAATAAGTTCACAAGCAAACCCAAGCAGCCTTCTCTAGGGCTCCTTCCCAAAGAAACAAATCTCCACATTGGACCTCTTCCAAAATTTTCTGTCTTAATGGTTGACATCTCATCCATTGAATTGCTTAGAGTCCTAGGAATCATCCTTGATATCTCCCTCTCATAGCCAAGCCATTACCAAGAGCTGTCATTTTTTATTCCTAAATATCTATCAAATCCATACCATTCTCCTGACTGCCACCACTGTCCCTCAAAGAAGTTGTTATAATCTCTCACTTGTAGGATTGTGAAAGCATCCTAACCAGTCTCCCTTCATTCCTTCTTGCTCTACTCTGAGTTGAGCCTTCCAATACACTGTTTCCTGAATAACTCTGATTGCATCCTACCTGCCTTGAGACCACAACTCCATCTATAATGCTTCAGTTGCTTCTACTGATTTAGGTAACACATATTTATTGCTCTCCCACTGTCAGGAACTGAAGTGAACAAAGAAAAGGCATAGTCGTTGCCCTCATAGAGCTCAGCCAGGAAGGGCATGTGCTGATTCTGGAAGAAAGCCATTAATCAAAGAATTCTATGCTTTTTATAAAGGTAAAATTACAACAGTGATACATGCTAAGAAGAGGTACATGTGCTATGAAAACTTATATCAGAGGAACTGATCCTATTAGGGAAGACTTCCTCCAGGAAGTGATGCTTGAAGGATGAGAATTAACCCAGGTGAAGTGATAGGGCTTTCTAGACTGAACACTGTATAAAAAGCCCCCTTACATGAGGGAACAAGGCTTGTTGGAGAAAAATAGTCAGTGTGGCTGGTGAAGAGAAGGAGAGGAAATATATAAAGCCAGGTATTTGGTCACGTGAAGACTTTTGATGTCTATCCCAGAAGCAGTTGGAAGACAGTGAAAGGTTTTATGGGTGAGTATGTGTTGTAGCATATTGAATATGGATTTTGATCAGATTTAATTTTTGAAAAGATCTCTCTGGCTGTAGGGTAGCAAATAGATTTGAGGAGCAAGAGAGAATGTGCAGAGAATAGTTAGGAGATCGTTGCAGAAGTTCAGGCAAGAGATGAAAGTCACATGGATTAGAGTTGCTAGTGCTGGAGGTGGAGGGAAGTGGACAGATTTAGTAATAAAATTAATGCTCTTATGAGAGAGCACATAGGATGGGCATCTGTTCTCTTATGATATTATGTAAGGGTTCCTTTTAGAAATAAATTTATGCTGAGACCTGAGACATAAATAAGGGTGAGTCTTTCAAAAGGAGGGAGGAATAGCGTAAGACAGAAGGTAAAAGTCTCGGACATCCATCTATGAACATCCACAGAGCAGCAGGGACCACGCCTTTTGGCTTTGCATTCTCCTAGCCAGCGCCTAGCCTAGTGCCTGGCACTTTCTCATGCCTGGCACAGTGAATCACGGTTGAATAAACAGAAGTGAACTTATCAACTTGTATTTGAAACCAGTCTGACTGACGCCAAGATTCAAGCTTTTCCTCTCTGCCATGCTGTTTCGGGTAGTATTTCTATCTCTATATTATAGATAAGGAAACTGAAATTCCCAGAATTGCAAACCTAAGCAGGAAAAAGGAGTGACTTCCTGGCAGATAACAAGCAAATAATTTGGGAAAGAGGCTTTCATCACACTGGTGGATTTTTAAAGTACTTGAGTTAGTATAAACCAAAAATTCTTTTCCAAAAGACATAAAGTTTTGGTTCTTAGTTTATACATCACAGGCTATTGTTAAGTTTTGGATCAAGAAGAGGTACGAGGACCATTCTCAGTGGTGGGTTTTTTGGCCAGTAAGCTTATAAATCTCTCTAGATTATGGCAACTAGACGCATTTTAGTCAGGATAAGATAGATTATGATGTAATAACAAATGAACTCCAACTATCAGTTTTGTCAACTAGAGTCTCTAATCTTATTGAGGTGATGTGTTTCCTGACTTTTACGGATCCATGTACTTCCAGCTCCATGCAAAGTATTTCCTTAGACTAAGGAACAGAATGTTCTCTATCTCACTCTTAACTATAAGGAAATCAGATGAGTAGTTGATGCCAGCGATGAGAGGAGGTAGCAGATGGATTTTCTTTTAAGCATCTACTATGTGCCAACCACTATCCTTGGGACTTTAGCTGAACTCACACGGGAGGAAAGGAACTTGTTGTTCTCACTTTTTATTCTTGGTCAGAGTTGGTCTTTTTCTTTCTTTCTTTCTTTCTTTCTTTCTTTCTTTCTTTTTTAGGAAGATTAGCCCTGAGCTAATATCCACCACTAATCCACATCTTTTGGCTGAGGGAGACTGGCCCTGAGCTAACATCTGTGCCCATTTTCCTCTATTTTATATGTGGGGTGCCACCACAGCATGGCTTAATGAGCAGTGTGTAGGTCTGCACCTGGGATCTGAACCTGCCAACCCTGGGCAGACAAAGCGGAGTGCATGAACTTAACTGTGTCACTGCTGGGCTGGTCCCCAGAGTTGGTCTTCTTGAAGATAGCTGTCTTTGAGTCGTAATTTCAGGATCACCTTCAATAGCGGCTCTGAAGTATTTGGCATCTACAAACCAATTTAATGCAAACACAAACCACTAATTTGGGTAAGCATATTTTTTTAAAGATTCATCATAAACTTGAAATATATGTAGATTATAATATTTTAAAATAATGATAACTATGATTTTACATCTGTGAGTGGGATGGTGTTTTCAACTTTCACCAAAGTAACTCTGTTGAGCTGATGGACAAATAACTTGAGCCATAGAGTAGATTCCATGTCAACTTCTTTTCTTAATTTTTATTTCTATCAAATTAGAAACATCAAATTCACAATTACACTCATCTAGAATTGTCACAAGTATTTTGTGGCTCTGTTGGTGCTGAGAACTGGTCACAATGAAATTCTGGAAGATTCAAAAGTATAATTTGGGAGACAGTGGAAAGTTGATTACTAATGAACTCACCGGTTGCATGCTGTTCTGGAAATTAAAAAAATATTCAGTTCAAATATTTTGATGTGGTTTTACATTTTCTCATGGTCCATGATTAATTTCTTCTTCCAATAAGTAAAAGAAAATATCAAATATTGGGACAGAGTTGAAATCTTAGCAATTGAGTTATTTAATTCACTAGTTGGACTTCCTACAAATCCTGATTGAAATCATGATGCTTGAGCCAGATGTGATATGTGCAGGCTATTTATGACCCCCCGTATTTGGTGAGTTAATCTCTTCAGTTAAGCCACCTGAGATCCCAGAAATGGGCTTGACTACAATTGCTATGTCATGAAGAAATGTTTGCTTATTTCTCCCCTCATTTCAGAAACTCACATGCACACTTTTTGTCTCATCAGTCAGCAAGATCTTATGCTTACTGCCTATTTCTTTACCTGGCATGTTAAAAGATGTACCCTAAAGAAAAATAATGGTTCAAACAGTTTTCACTATATTTGTCAACACTGAATCAATAGCACATTATTGAGCACCAATGGCTGTCTGTTAATAAAGCAGTATACGGATTGGGCTTTAGAGACAACTTCTATTCGGGAAGCTGGGTACTGGTGTTCCATTAGTAAAGATCCAAGCACACATTTTTCCAACCTAAAACTCAGGCCAATAAGCAGTTGTTCTGTTTTTAATGGCTTTCATTTTCAGGAATAAACACATAAAGTCTCTCTCTTATATGTACTGTATATTTGCCAAGTGCTGATTCAGGCTTTGGATACTAGAGGCATCGTTCATCCCCAAAGCTAACTATTTTCTTGCACACACGTATGATAGTGATTATTTCTCCACATCGAAGGCCATTACTTTGCTTGAAGTTCCACTGCAGAAAGAATTTGTGCCAATAGCATGTTCTGCATTCTCTTTGAGCATCATTTTATAAACCTCCCTCCTGCTTTATAGGACTTTTGGCAATCACGTAGCTTGCCCTATTTTTGCTACAAGCAATGCAACTTTGAGTGATGACTTTGTGGTTTTGGTCACTTCTTTACGTTTAGTGACTGAACTCATTAATTTTGTACTAAAAAAGAATTATTTTGTAATTGTTCCAGGACAACTTAATTGACTCACCAGTTAGGGCACTGTCTTTGCAAATGATGCAAAATTCTTCAGTGGCTTTCTACCAACATTTGACAAAATATTGTAACAGACAAAATACTAGAAGCACTAAAAGCAAATAGTCAATAAAATCCCATCTTTGTGTATCCATTATTATACTATCTGTTTATGAGTTTCTTTATCAGCCGCTGCAAAATCCTCATTTGTCTCAGAGCGTGCATTGCACTGGAAGTCTTATCTCTCCACGTTTATTGTGGTATTCTGAATTGTTGTATTTAGGTTCCATTTTCATCACTACTTTTATGTGTCAGTGCACCACTTTTGAGCCAGTAATCCCTTTTTGTCATTTTGGGGATGTAATGCATCAATATAATAATGAGAACAATGTAAATTAAACAACAGAAAACCTAATATGCCAGTGACATGAAAATACACTAGCCAAGATGCACTGGACCTTGGAATGTTAACCAAGATAATCTGATTCACTCAGCCCTTGTAGGATAAACAGATCATTTAAAAATATAATCACTATGAAAAATATAAAAGATTTTTGTTAAAGAACTAATTAATCTTTACATTTCTAATGTAAAATATATATGTAATAAACATTTCATACTTTTTTGCTCCAAAACTGTAAAACCACCTGCAAACAACTTGACAGATTTCCAGGGATTTCTGAGGACAGACTGTTGTCAGAGAACAGTGCTTGGATTAACTCTGCCCTGATAGGAAATAGTGGAAGCTGAGGTCCCCTGCCCAGATCCCCACTTCAGGACAGAAGCTCTTATTTCCGCTGGTGAAAGGACATTTGACAGTTAACAGCTCTCAACTGAATATCTTTCAGGGCATCGCCCTTGGCTGAAGAGAGCCACCTTACTATGGTCACAGCTCATCGAAAATCGACCCCATCCAATAATGACCGGTGGAATTTGGAGTATACATATACAGTCCCCTTATCTCAATTCAGGACACTTTTGAAGTATCACATTTATCCATTCTCCTGTTGATGGACACTTGGATTGTTTCAAGTTTTTTTCTCTTATAAATTAGGCTTTTATGAACATTCTCTTGATATCCAGTCTTTTCTCAGGTACATATCTAGGACTATAACTGCTGACTCATATGTTTAGCTTTAGTATATAATGAAAAGAATTTTCCAAAGTGTTTGAACAAATTTCCATTGACAGAAGCAATATTTGAGAGAGTGTTAGTTGTTTCACATTCTCCCCAAATTTGGTATTTTCTGTCTTTTTCATTTTAGCTGTTCTGATGGGGAGGCAGTAGTATATCATTGTGGTTTTTATTTGCATTTCCCAAAAAGGACTGATTTTGAGGAACTTCTTATCTGCTTATTTGGCATTTGGATATCCTCTTTTGTGTAGTGCCTAAGGCTTTTGTCTATTTTTAATAACTGGGCTGTCTTTTTATTGTTAAGTTGTAGTTCTGGATACAACCTCCTTAGTGTGTGTGTGTGTATACATATAGACATATAACACGAGAATATATATAATATAAAAGTGTAGATAATATGAGATAATATGAATACGTATGTGTGTGTATAGATATATCTCCTTATTTTACACATAAACATGTTTCTCAGTTTGTGGTTTGCCTATTTACTTTCTTAATGATGTCTTTAATATGAAGACATCTTTTTTCATTAAAGTTCAATTTATAAAATTTTTCTTTGATGGTTAGGGCTTTTTGGGTCTTAAGAAATCTTTATTTACGACCAAGGTCATGAGAATATGCTCCTATGTTTTCTTCTAGAAGTTTTATTCATTTAGCTTTCACATTTAAGTCTATGGAGATGGAGTCAAAGATTGTTTTTCCATATAGATATCTAATTGCTCCAGCATCATTTTTTTTTATTGACTATACTTCGTCAACAAATTTAAGCAACACCTTTGTTGTAAATCACATGACCTTTCAATTGTGGGTCTGTTTCTGGTCTTTCCTATTCTGCTCCACTTTTCTATTTTTACGTGTTGGCCCAGTATGACATTGTTTTATTTACAGTAAGTCTTGAAGTCTAGCAGTTTAAATCTTCCAACTTTGATTTTCCTTTTCTATGTTGTCTCAATTATTATGGACTCTTTGCCTTTCCTTGTGATTTGGTAATTTGCTTGTTAATTTTAATGAAAAATAAAACTGTTAGAAGTTTGATTGGGACTTCATTGAATGTGTAGATCTATTTGGGGGAAATTACTGTGTTAATAATATCAAGCCTTCCAATCTATAAACTTGTTATATCTCTTCAGATTTTCTCTCTCTTAACCATAATTTTTAGTTTTCCATGTAAAGGTCATACACATATTTTGTTAAGTTTATTTCTAGAACTTTGACAATTTTTTATCCTACTTTAAATAATATTGTTTTAAAATTCAATTTTCTAATTACTTTTTGCTAGTATATGTAAGAATCCAATTGATTTCTATACATCCACTTTGCATCTAGCAACCTTGCTACGTTCACTTGTTAATTCTAATAGTATTTTGTAGATTCTTTTGGATGTTTACATACAAAATAATGTCATTTGCAAGCAAACTGTTTTATTTCTTATTTTCTCTATTAATTTCCTGTGGCTACGGTTCACAAATTACCACAAACTGTGTGGTTTAAAACAACAGAAATTTATTCACTCACAGTTCTGGAGGCTCCAAAATCATGGTCTAGCCTGCCTGGCTTTCACTTCCTTTGGGGGCTCTGGGGAGAATCTGTTTCTTGCCTCCTCAAGTTTCTGGTGGCCATTGGCATTCCTTGGCTTGTGGCCACATTAGTCCAATCTCTACCTCTGTCTTCGTGCGTCCTTTTTTTCTGCGTGTGTTCTCTCTTTCTCTCTCACTTTTGATGGCATTTAGGGTCCACTAGATAATCCAGGGTGATTGCCTCATCTCAAAATCATTAATTATATCTGCAAAGATCTTTTTTCCAAATAAGGTAACACTTTCAAGTTCTAAGGGATAGGGTTTGAGTCTTTGGGTAGCTTTTGGTCAACCCACTACACTTTCCAATTTTTATTCCTGTTGTTTATTTTTCTTGCTTTATTGTACTGTCCCAGATCAGTGGTGAAGGTTGAGTAGAAGCGATTATTTTCTTGTTTCTGACGCTAAAGAGAATGTGTGTAATATTTGAACACTGTGTTAAGTTAATAAATTTCCACAGAAACACCTAAACACACAAGGCAAATATTATCAGACCTATTTGAGATGGGGCCTTTAAACAGGTGGTTTATTTTTTTTTATTACTTTTTAATTTCTTCTTTGACTCATTGGTTGTTCAGTAATGTGTTGTTTAATCTCTACATATTTGTGATTTTTCCAGTTTTCTTTGTGTGATTAATTTCCAGTTTCATACCATTGTGGTCAGAATAGATGCTTGATATGATTTCAGTCCTCTTAAGTATATTAAGACTTATTTTGTGGCCTAACATATGCTCTATCTTGGAAAATGTTCCATGTTCACTTGAGAAGACTGTGTATTCTGTTGCTTTTAGAGGCAATGCTCTGTAAATATCTGTTAAGTCCATCTGGTCTAACATTGTTTAAGGCCAATATTTTCTTATTGATTTGCTGTCTGGATAATCTATCCATTGATGTAAGTGGGGTTTTAAAGTCTCCTGCTATTATTGTATTGCTCTTTCTCCTTTTAGGTCTGATAATATTTGCCTTGTGTGTTTAGGTGTTTCTGTGTTGGGTGTATAAATATTTGCCAATATATATTGTCTTGTTGGATTGATCCCCTCATCATTATGTAACTTCCTTCTTTGTCTCTCATTACAGTCTTTGTCTTAAAGTTTATTTTTTCTGATATAAGTATAGGTGCTCCTATACTTTTCTGTTTTTTTCCCTTTTTTCAATTTTTAATTAATTTATTTATTTTGGTGAAGAAGATTGTCCCTGAGCTAACATCTGTGCCAATCTTCCTCTATTTTGTATGTGGGACACCACCACAGCATGGCTAGATGAGCAGTGTGTAGGTCTGTGCCAGGGATCTGAATCTATGAACCCCAGGCCGCTGTGCAGAGTGCACGAACTTAACAACTACGTCACTGGGCTGGCCCTCCAGCTTTCTTTTTGTTTCCATTTACATGGAATATCTTTTTCTATCCCTTCACTTTTAGTCTGTGTGTGTCCTTACATCTAAAATGAGTCTCTTGTTGGCAGCATATAGTTGGGTCTTATTATTTTTAATCTATTCAACCATTTTATGTCTTTTGATTGAAGAATTTAGTCCATTTGCATTTAAAGTGATTATTGATAGGTATGTACTTATTTCTATTTTGTTAGTTGCTTTCTAGTTGTTTTTGTAGTTCCTTTCGGTTCTTTTTTTTTCATTCTTTTTCTCTTATCTTCCTCTTCTTCTCCTATGGCTTACGCTGGATATATCTAAGCCCTTCTGCACATTTAAACTTAGCTAGAGTTGATCAAACAAGGGAACATCTGGGTTATGCCTTTTTTTTAAGTAGTTTTCTGTAGGAACTGTCAATATGTTGTTGATGTGGAAGTTGTAACTCTGCATGGTCAGTCAGCAATGTGTACTTAAAAGTTGCACTATTGCAAAATGGGTTTATTATATAGGTACTTGTACGTTATTTTTTTGTACTGCTGGTCCTGTACCAGAAACTTTTTTTAAATTGTTACTTGCTTTATAAACTTCATTTAACCACTTAAAGAAAATCTTTTAAGGCACAATTTGCCTCAAATCCATTCCAAGTTGTATATTTGTTTTCTAAAAAAAAAAAAAAATACTATTTACTCTCCACCGCAAAAGAATGAGTCCAAGTGGAGTGAGCAACTGAGTGGTTGTGTGATTGTGGAGACCGTTAATGCTTGCAGCGTAGTCGACCAATTGACAGAGGAGCAGATCGCAGAATTAAAGAAACTTTTTCACTATTTAACAGAGATGGTAATAGAACTGTAACAACAAAGGAATTAGGAACTGTAATGAGGTGACTTGTACAGAATCCCACAGAAGCAGAGTTATAGGACATGATTAATGAAGTAGGTGCTGATGGTAATGGTATGTTTGATTTCCCAGAATTTCTGACTTTGATGGCAAGAAAAATGAAAGACAGTGACAGTGAAGAAGAAATTAGAGAAGCATTCCGTGTGTTTGATAAGGATGGCAATGGCTATACTTGTGCAGCAAAGCTTCAGCATGTGATAAACCGTGGAGTGCAGTTAACAGATGAAGTTCATGAAATGATCAGGGAAGCAGATATTGATGATGATGGTCAAGTAAACTATGAAGAGTTTGTACAAATGATGAGAGCAAAGTGAAGAAATTGTACAGAACGTGTCAAATTTCTTGTTCTAAATTACTTGCCTTTTCTTTGTTTCTTTGTTTCACCCTACTGTCAAAAAAATATTCCTGTAAGATAATGGTCTATTTTCCTTCTTTTACATGTGGCTGTCCAGTTTTGCCAACATCAGTTATTGAAGAGACTTTCCTTTCTCCGTTTTATGCCCTTGGCTCCTTTATTCAAGATTAGCTGTCTGTAGGTGCATGGTTTTATTTCTGGGTTTTCAACTCTGTTCCATTGATCTGTGTGTCTGTTTTCCTGCCAGTACCACTCTGTTTTGTTACTATAGATTTGTAGTATATTTTGAAGTCAGAGATTGTGATGCCTCCGGCCTTGTTCTTTTTTCCTCAGGGTTGCTTTGGTTATTCGGGGTCTTTTGTTGTTCCATGTAAAGTTTAGGATTCTTTGTTCTATTTTTGTGAGAATGTCATTGGGATTCTGTTTGGGATAGCATTGAATATGTAGATTGCTTTAGGTAATATGGATATGTTAACTATGTCTATTCTTCCAATCCATGAGCATACACAAAATTAACTCAAAATGGATTAAAGACTTGAAGGTAAGACCTGAAAACGTAAAACTTCTGGAAGAAAATACAGGCAGTACACTCTTTGATATTGGTGTTAGCAGTATCTTTTTGAATACCGTGGGAAACAAAAGAAAAAATAAGCAAATTGGATTCTATTAGACTAAAAATCTCCTACAAAGCAAAGGAAACCATCAACAAAATTAAAAGACAACCCACCAACTGGGAGAAAATATTTCATATATCTGACAAGGGGTTAATTTCCAAACTACATAAAGAACTCATACAACTCAACAACAAAAAAATGAACAACCTGGGGGCTGCCCTGGTGGTATAGTGGTTAAGTTTGCATGCCTCTGCTTCAGTGGCCTGGGGTTCAGAGGTTTGGATCCTGGGTGCAGATCAAGCCATGCTGTGGTAGCTGTCCCCCATATAAAATAGAGAAGGATGGGCACAGGTGTTAGCTCAGGGCTAATCTTTATCACCAAAACAATTGAACAATCTGATCAAAAAATGAGCAGAGGTTATGAACCAACATTTTTCCAAAGAAGATATACAGATGGCCAGGAGGAACATGAAAAGATGTTCAACATCGCTAATTATTAGGGAAATGCAAATCAAAACTACAATGAGGTATCATCTCATGCCCATCAGAATGGCTATAATTACTAAGAGAAGAAATAACAAATGTTGGAGAGGATGTGGAGAAAAGGGAACCGTCATACACTGCTGGTAGGAATGCAAACAGCTGCAGCCACTATGGAAAACAGTATGGAGATTTGTCAAAAAATTAAAAATAGAAATACCATATGATCCAGCTACCCCACCACTGGGTATTTATGCAAAGAACATAAAGTCAACAATTCATAAAGATATATGTACCTGTAGTTCATCACAGCATTATTAGTAACTAGCAAAGGTGTGGAAGCAAGCCAAGTGCCCATCGACTGATGAATGGATAAAGAAGATGTGGTATATATATGCAATGGAATACTACTCAGCTATAAAAAAAATACAAAATTGTACCATTTGCAACACCAAGGATGGATCTTGAGGGTATTGTGCTGAGTGAAATATGTCAGACAGAGAAAGACAAATACCACATGATTTCACTCAGATGTAGAAGATAAATAAGCAAACAGATAGATAAGGAGACTAGATTAGTGGTTACCAGAGAAGGAGGTGGGGGGAGGAAACAGGGATAAAGAGGCACATATGTGTGGTGATGGGTAAACACGCAGCCATTGGTGGTAAACATGATGCAGTCTTTACAGAAACTGAAATATAACGATGTAAACCTGAAAAAAATATGCATGTATAGTAATTAGGACTTTATTCTTCCATGTTTTCTTCCCTTATCTTACTGTTATTTTTCTGAAACCTTTTTTAGAGAGGTGATCACTTACAAGAAGGATGTGGCTTACTCTGAATTTACCTTTGAAATTTTCTGAGATTACCTTTATGGCTTTTTATCACCTATTTTGATGTATGGTCCTCATGCACTTGAAAAGGACATGTATTCTGCTGTTATTGGATATAGGGTTTTATAAATTTCAGTTAGACCAATTTGATTATTTGTATTTTTGAAATCTTCTGTATCCTTACTGACATTTTGTGCATTTCTTCTATGAGTTTTTGAGAGAGGTGTGTTTACATTTCCAACTATCATTTTGAATTTGCCTCTTTCTCTCTATTTGTCAATGTTTTGTTTTATATATTTATATTCATGTATTTTATTAGGTACACACAGTTTTAGGACTGTAGCTTCATGTCACAATCCTTTTATCACTGTCACATATCCCTCTTTAATATTCTGTAGAACTTCTTGACCTGATGTGTACTTTGCTATTAGTATAGTCACACTAGCTGTCTTTTGGCTAATGCTTTAATGGTGTATATTTTCCCATTCTTGTAATTAGAGAGTATCTTTATTTTCAAATTAATTAAAGGTTAAACAAAATATAATTGGATTTTGTATTTTTGTCCAGTATGAAAATTTTCATTTTTTAATTGGAGTGTTTAGTCCTTTTCAATGTAATTGTGATTACTTATGTAGTTGTGTTTCGGTCTACCATATTACTATTTGGTTTTTATTTGTCCTGTCTGCTCTTTGTTCCTTCTTTTGTAATAGGCAAGTATTTCCTTTTTCCATTATTTACTTTTGTTTCATTTACCAGCTTTTAAATTATACCTTTTTGTATTACAGCAGCTACTGTAGATTACAACATGAATCTTTGACTTAATTTCATAAACTGTTAGTTATTACTTTTACCACTTCCTAAACAACATAGCATACTTACAGCAGTCAAATTCCACTTTTCCTCTTTCTGCCTCTGTGCTATTGCTCTCAGTTCACATAAATAAAAGAGGATAGATAATTCTTCTTCCAAGCATTGAATTGAATACTTCTGAATCTGTATTGTATGTCACCAGATTTACCTTTCTCAGAGATCTTTTTTTGTGGTCAGCTCAAATTACAGCAATTAGTAGTTTAGATGGTTAGATGCTGTATTAGTTTGGTAGGGCTATCATTATGAAGTACTGCAGATTTGGTAGCTTAAAAACCAGAAGTTTATTTCTCACAATTCTAGAGGCTGGATGTCCGCAGGGCTGGTGTCTTCTGAGGCTTCTCTCCTCGGCTGGTAGATGACTGTCTCCTGCCTGTGTCTTCACATGGTCTTCCTTCTGTGCACGTGTGTCCTCATCGCCTCTTCTTGTTAGGACACCATTCACATTGAATAAGGGCCCACCTATATTAAATTAATAATAAGTTAGAATAAGACCTCATTCTAACTTGATTGCCTCTTTAAAGACCCTATCTACCATTACAGTCACATTCTGAGGTACTGGGGTTAGTATTTCAACAGATGAATTTGGGGGATGGGGACTAAGTTCAGCCCATAACAGATTCTCTGATTATGATAAATGGTTTTAAATAATAACGAAAAAATGCCCATGATGTAGTACCTGGAAATGCAACCACTTGGGATCAAATGATGATGCCGTCTCTTTTCCTGAGGTGCAATAAACCAGAACGGCAACAAGGGAGAGCAGTGAAGACCACTGTATCTTGGCTCCCTACTGCCAGCGCGTGACTCCCAGCTCCACCACTTTCCACCTGTGTGACACTGACAAGTTAGTTAAACCATCTGTCTTTTAATTTCCTCATCTGTAAAGTAGAGTTAATAATATTTCCTATGTTATAACATTGAGTTATTGTGAGAATTAAATGAGCTAATACTTGCGAGGCGCTTCCCGTACCTCTGACGGAAGTGCAGAATTTACAGTATCTTGAAATACTTAAAGCAAATCCTGCTGCCACAAAGGGCCTGCCTGCCAGCTTCGCTCTGCCCAGCTCCTCTTTAATCTACAGCTGCAGTAACGCTGTGGCAGCTTCACCCCTTCCCTTCTTCATTCTCTGCTATCCCACCTCCGCCTCGTTGTTCTGCTGGGTTACCTCCCGTGGTCCCCCTCTAGAGTCCCTCTTCTTGGACTGCTTGCCGTCTTTGCCCCAGTGGTCCAGGTTCCTTCTTCACGCCTTTGCTCATTCCTCTTTCCTGTGCTTGTCTTTTCTGCTCCAATCCTTGTTTTTAACATCCTCTAACATAATCTGACTTAAACCCCACTTCTCTTGGAATCACTGAGTCATACAACATGACTGAGCTTGCCTTTGGTTTGCATCCTTTAGAACTTGAATTAGTTTTATTGTGATAGTCATTCCTTTGTTCTGCTCAACACGCAGTTTTATTCTCATACTGCTCTCTCTGTTTGATGCCTCTGACTAGTTATAAGCCAGTTGAAGAGTCAGTGCTGGCTGCTTCTCACATACCTCTGCGGGGCTCTGGTTACAGCGCTGCCTCCAAATGACAGACAGTGAAAAACCTTGCTGTGGATCTGGAATTTCGCTTCATTTTCCCTACCTTTCAGATGATGGTTAGCTACAAACCTTTCCCATTCCCCATGAGAACATTTCCCTCCTTGAAGACGGTGTTTGTCATTCTCTTCTGCCCAACTGATGGGCTCACATGAAGTAATATTTAATTTCCAATGACCAAAAAAAGGTTGCCAAAGAAATGCCCAATTTTGTGAACAATAGAGTTTTATAATCCAAAATGTCACTTGCATTTGTCTTCTCTGCAATATTCCTTCTTTTCACTGCATTTTTGCATGGGGTGGAGGGGCAATTTTATATACAGTTAAGGACCCAGGCTTCAAACCAGATAGCTCCAGTTTGAATGCCAGCATTGCAGGACCTCGAGCAAATTATCTAACCCATTAAACTGTAGTACTTGATTTGTAAAATGGAGAGAAAAAGTACCTGCTCCAAAGGGTTGTTTTTGTATTAAATGAGATATGCTCATAAAGTGTTTAGCACAGTGCTCAATTAGGAGATTTCCAGAAATGTCGGCTATTCCCATTGTTAGCCAAAGATTTAATGTTATTAAATGCATTTCACAAAGAGAATCATCATGTAATGTTCCATGTTCCCTTCTTCTAACTTCCTGCATTCTTCTGTGCCTCTATAGGGCTTTGAAACAAATGGTTGTGCTGGAAGGGGCCTACTCCTCACAGGTTGCATGGCTGTCAAATCGTGGGCTTTAGACAAGGCCAGTGTGTGCCTGGGAAAGTCATGTGGACTTTGCTCTTGACATGATATGAAACTTTCAGATCATTCTGATTCACTTGATTATTGTATTTTTCCAATGTAAGCTAAATGGTCACTTAAAGAGTTTCATGGGACTGAGTAGCGCTAACACTTAGTTTGGCAAGAGTTGCACTCTAAAATTCCAGGATTTTTAAATGTTTCCACACTTGTTAGTCCCCATCTTGCTCTTCCCCACAGACCTTGAACAAATTTTGATACCTTACTACCCTATTGTTTCCAAAATATAAGATATAAATCATGTTAAGCAATAACTGCAATTATTTTTATATCAAGGCTGGCAAATAAATTTCTTCTTTTGTACCAGTTTCTGTTGACTGGTAATGGAAAATTAGAGTCCTGTGTTGTAAAAGATTCTGAGGCATTGGTTCCTGGGGGAGAAGAGGATCTGCACAATTATTTGTATCTGTTGTGGACTCAAGAATCAAGGTGGGATAGCATGCTTATCTTGGGTTTGCAGAATTTTTACCATTTGCCAAGGCCTGATCCCTGAATCAGAGCCCTGTGTGGCGAATCGGTCATCATAATTGCCTTTGTTTTGCCTGAGTGTAAATGCCAAGAGGAGTACAGCTGAGCTCGCAAGACTTGCCACACAGAGCTGAGGAGTCTATGCTTAGAGCCCAGGGAGATGAGGGAGAGGCCGACCAATAAAAACAGATGAAAAGTGACAGACTTTTTTTCAAACAACCCTAGAAAACTTTATGATACAATATGACTTTTGTGGAACATTTTGGTTTTTTCAATGACATCAATGTCATATTGACATTAACCCAGATCTCCTTTCTCTCTTTTTTGGGAGATACAATCTAGATGCTGAGATATTAGCTTTGTCAAGACCTAATATGATTTATAGGGACAAACAGAACAACTTTCGTTGAGCCCTCTTCACCCACTGGGTTTGAGACACCCAATTCTATGCTGCCAACTCCCCCCACACCCACGTGGACACTCTCCTCACCCCCTTGATCTTTGATACCCAGGCACGAACGCCCTTCTCACTCTGCCTCGAATCCTACACTCCTGCCAAGCTGCTTCTTTGTGAGGATGCCCTCCTAACGCTGCTTGGTCTCCTGCATGTGTCTGACCCCCTAGTGCAGACACCCTCCTCACCCGACTGTGGCTCTGACTCCCAGTACTAGGCAGCAGAGGTACCCTTCTGTCCTCGCTGGGACTCTGAATCCTCATATCAAGCTACCCCACCTCAGAGACAACCTCCTCCCCTTGCTTGGGCTCCAGCACCACATGCCAGGCATCCCTCCTGTGTGATGCCTCCTCACCCAACATGCGCTTCAATACCCTGCATTGAGGCACTGTGGCCATCCCACCCCCACCAACCCATCTCACTCTGCCTTCCCTAACAGCTTGAGGAGTGGGTTATTCAGGAAGGAGAGAAAGAAAGGAAAGGAGGAAGCACTCAAAATTTTTTATTATAAAATTATTTACTGAAAACATGTAAAAACAGAGAAAACAAATGTAGAAAACACAAATTGATCACGATATTCTTTCTCTTCTTTTTTCTGTGCATATATGTCTATATCTAAAACTAATCTTTATTCCCATCTATATCTATCTTGTATCTTTCTGAATGTTAGGCATGTTAGTCATATCTAAACCCAGAAAGAAAAAGTGATATGGAGCTTTAACGAATGAGATATCTTGGTACTTCTAAGACTGAGACTTTATCTATGGTGACAGGACTATTTTCTGTAGACAGAGTCTGAAATTCCATCTGGGTTTTTTCAAGAATTTTGGTCAAGGAACTGGCACAGGGGCTGAGCCAGCCTCTCTCCACTGCTCTGTGTGGAAGCATCCCATCTGTAAAAAGAGGATAAAATCCTCATATTTGAAACACTCTTAAAATGCTTTGAATGCACTTTATGAAGATAATGCGTTCAAGAAATATTTAGATAAAAGAAGAAAAGTTTTAAAGTATTTTTCCTAGTCTTTTGTAGGGAATAGGCATCTCAATAAGCATAAAATCAGTCTTAAAACAAAGGAAAATAAGAAGATTTAAAAAATATTTTAATTGTGCATTTAATCAAATTTCCATTAGAGTTCAAAAAAATGTAATGTATCTTCCAGGCAGCAAAATGGAAGTGCATAGCCAGGGTTTTAACAATGCTTTAGTAGACAGATCTGTTTTGCTTTTTGCTTCTATTGGGGAGTGTGTGTGTGTCTAGTTATAAATACTTAAGTTTGTAAACATATATATACATAATAACAGAGAAATGTAGCTCCTCTTCTGTGGATATGCGGATGCTCTTTTGAGTGACATATGCTCTTGCTGCTGAGGGAGAGATGGAATCAGATACAGCTCTTCTATAAGCTCATAGGAGACGAGGCACGAACCAGAATGCGGGGTTATAACTCCAGATCTGAGCCTCTAAGGAGTGTGGCCCAAAGAGCACACCCTGAGGAGAAACTTCTCATGAAACTTCTGTTCTGCTGAAATGTGTAGGAGAAGGTTCGTTTCGGAATTGTGAGTGGGGAAAATGATTCATCTGAACTCTGGGAGGAAGCTCACACAATATCAAGCAATTGCCAGCTATAAATGACAAGGGATGATAAAAATAGCCAGCTCTCCAGACCCCGCACGGCCCATTTCGTGCAGGCTGTCGTCAGCAGGGTCCAGTGCCTGAACGCATCCCTGGCATTGAGAGGCTCTGGGGGATCCCCACTTTTGAATGCTGGTCCTCACATTCCCTCCTGGCACCTCATTATCCCAATCAGTACATCTCTATCCTTATTAGCTACATAAATACTTATATTACGAAGTGTCAGAGTCTCAGGGCTCTTGTCAATTTGTAACCTTTATGACGCTCCTCTGCTCTCTGTGAGGATGCTAGAGTGGATTATGTAGCCAGGGGCCATTGTGGAGTTCAGGATGGTCATCTGGGCATTAGAAATGATGCTCTAGGCTTGGCTGGTGGAAGAAGGAAGCAAGATGAGCACTTAAGTTTGAGAGATGTTGCAAAAGACGGTAATAAGCCCTAGTTCTGCCTTTGGCTCCAGCACCTACTGGTCGAACCTTCAACGTGACCGGTGGCTCCAAAGTCTTCCTCCTGTTTGTCGTACTGTAGCTCTCTCCTTCAAATATTAGCTCAAATTTTACCTCCTTAAAATTAAATTCTCTCTGCCTCCCATCTGCCAAGCCACTGCTTACCCCCTGTACAATTCTTTATTTGCTGAAGGTCCTGTGTAGTTTAGGGCCCTTGCTCCATTATACTAGGGGGACATGTAGAAAAAGGACTCCATCTCTTAACCTAGAGACTGAACAACCAGAGCAGAGTTCACACATTCTGATTGCCTGACAAGTAATAGAAGAAGCACTAACAAATACTAACTCAGCTTTGTGATGTTTTTACCCCTAAAAATCCAAATTTTGGATAAGTATATTTCTATATTCATAGACATTTTCAAAAGTTATAAAATATTTAGACTACCTAAAAACTTTACCTATTTTAAAAAGAAATATCTTCCAAGATTGAAAACTTTTTTTGCAGCAATTTCCATTTCTTTTCCTTCCTTCCCCTCTCCACTTTTAAATTTAAGAAGACTAACAAAATACATCTAAGGACACATTGCACCAAATGAAGCTGACCTTTGCCCCCATCATCCATGTGTTAGCTTTACTGCTGTCTCACCCTACTGTAATTAAGCCTTCTCCATGTCTGTGTGATAAATTCAAATTTTCAGAGAGATAGGAGTCTGTTACCAAGAAGTCAGCTCAGGGCTGAGGAGAAAATGCTTCTGAATTCATGTCGAGTTTGACCTTCAAGAATATCCAGGGAGGATGACCTGGATAAAGAGGAAAACGAGAAGACTGCCAGGTTTTGTGTATACAGGTAGGTCCCTTTGCCTGGGGAAAAAAAAAGGAATAGAACTATCTAAAGAATCTTTAGCTATTATCAGAGCAGATGGATGGGAAATAAAGAATGAGATGCTGAAAGGGAACTTGGTCTGTCCTCAAAGCAAACTGTGCTCTTTGCAAAATTTCGTAAGGCCTTTGCTTGCAAAGAACCCTTATCAAAATGGGCTTAAGCAAAACTAAGAATTTATTGGCTCACATAATTGAACAGCTATAGATTTCAAAAAAAGACTTAATTCATGACTCAAAAAATACGGGCCAAGTCCCCCTTTTCCTCCTTCCATTTTTCAGTTCCACTCACTGACATAGTCTCCTCCTTTGTGGTCTTGCCTGCCTGCCTGCGGCTCTCGAGCTGTAATCTTTCTGTATTGTGACAAGCAGGACACCAGCTGACTCCTGGAGTGGAATCTAAATGACCTTGATTGGTCTTCGCTGGGTCGTGTACCAATTCCTGAACTAATCACCTTGGTTGAGGTGAAGGGCCTCCAGCTGTCTTAAGCCAATCAGGGCCCATGCTTGGATGTGGGCCCATTCAATTCCTCCTAAATTGCATGACTCAAATTGTACAGTGGAAAACATATTAGGATTTGGAAGAAAAAGATTTTGCTTCAAAGTTCAGTCCTATCACTTAATATCTATATGATCTTTGTGAATTGCTTCAAGTCTACTAATTTCAGCTTCCTTTTTTTGTTTCTTAATTGGAAATAATAATAATAATAATCTTATAGAAAGATTGTTGTGAGGATTAAATGAGATAATCTATGTAAAGTGCTCAGCACAGTGTATGGCACACAATAAGTGCTCTGATTTCTTTTCTTCTTTATGTCCCTACCAGTTGCTGGACCTTTGCCAAGGCCACAAGACATCTTTTGACAAAAATTCCATTTGGAAGCTTGGGAAGATATTATTAGGCCTCTGACAGAAACCTGGACCTCAGCATGTGCTAGTAAAGGACAACCTTACTTCAGATTCCGTTCTGATCTTTGAGGCCAGTTAACCCAATTAGGCACTGCAAACTTCTCTTTCTGGGTAGGCATTCCCAAATAGCTTGAAAATTCCTGATCCCTGACTCATCCTTCCACTATTCTCCTCCCTAGCAGCAATTTCCTCCAAGCTTCCAGTCCTGCTATTACCCTTGTGGACGTGGGTGTTAGAACTAAATGACTCACCAAATATTCTTCAAGATGTTTGACCTCTTCAGCATCAGTATCCCTCATCTCGAATCCCACCTGAGGACTCCTGTATTCCTTCGTTGCCCAAAACTTTTCCATCACTGAAAATCTGATCTGCAATATCACGTTTATGATGACAATCTGTCACCTTTCCAGTTCCCCCAACCTTATTTCCCATCCTATCCGCTCTTCAATCTCCTACAAATGTAATTCCTTAATGCTTTATTTTTCTCCCAGTTAGTAAACACTTAAATCTTGACTCTTTCCCAGATTCAGTGGTTTATCAGTTCAGCCACTCTCTTACCCTTATGAGCTTTTACTGCCCTTATCTAACCCCTAATCCTGAGGACCAATCCAACCAGTTGTGCTATCTGCTCCTACATTCATATTGCTGAGGATTTCTGAGGAAAATCACAAAATTATTCCAATTGCTACCGTTATGATGTCATTGTCTCTGATCACAGGTAAGTCCTCATCAATGCCTTACAACCCTCAGGGGAGTTCCTAGACATTTCCTTATACAATCTGTTTAAAATGTTCACCATTCTTTTCAAATTCCCTCTTCTATTCTCTCCTCCTGACGTGTATCAGACAACTTTTCCTTCATAGAGAAAATACATTCTAAGTTCCTGATCGTCTCTTTAAAGAAACGACGCTGACCCTGCATTTATAAGTTACTCTTTCCTTCTCTGAGCTAAAGGAAATCTCTCCTAGATTTGTCCTCTCTCATATCAGCAACCAATAACTGAATCAATCATCCCCTTGCCTCTGGCATTAACCTCTTTCTCTCTCCTAGTTCCTTCCTATTAGCACCCAGACATGATCTTTATCTTCCAAATCTAGCCATCAACCGATCTTTCTCTTTCTACTCACAGCCAAGGTTCTCTCCATTTTCATTTACTCTTAGAGGTTCTCATTTATTCAATTGGAAATATTTCTTGCTGACATTATCAATGAACTTTCAGTTGTCCAATTCAAGGGAACATTTTTCAGTCGTCATTTTGAACTCTTTGTGACATTTAGAAATGTTACTCATTCCTTGTTTTGATCTGGTTCTCTAGCCTCATGGTATTATTTTTTCTTTTCAACATATTTTTAGTTCTAATTAGTTCTAATTGTGACATAGTTATGAAATAAGTAAAATTTTATTAAATCAGAATGTTTCAAATAAAACTAGAGTTTCCCTTGATAGACAGTTCCTGAGTACAGCGGTTTTCAAACTTTTAGAGAGCAATTAAAGCATTTTCTTCAAATAAAAACTTGTGCAGAAGCTCAATATTCATTCTTTCATTCATTCATTTGCTATTTATTGAGCACCTACTCAGTAGGCCCCTCAATATTCTATGCAATGAGAGTACGATTATAAAAGGATAGTTACTTGATATATACACTTGTTTTACATATGTTGATATATTGAAAAATATATACATACTTGATAGGTATACATCAACTATACATATTTGTGTCTAGGGTTCAGTCCTCGTAATTCACTTTTCTTCTCCATCTAAACTAATTACCTTGAAGAGCTCCTCCAGTCGCCTGAATTCAAATGCCATCCATATACCGATGAAGCCTCAATTTCTATCTCTAGCCCAGACTTCTCCCTGCACTCCAGACTCATATATCCAGTTGCATATTAGACACATCTCCTTGGATTTTTAACAGGTATTTCAAGTTTACTGTGCTGAAGTCAAACTTCTGATGATTTTTCTTATGAACCTGTGCCTCCCACAGTCTTTGCCATTTCAGTTAATGGCAACCGCATACTTCTAGCTGATCAGGCTGACCACCTGAACTCTTTTTCTTCGATTCTCACACCATTTAATCAGTAAATCCTGTGGTTCCACTTTTAATATATGTACAGAATCCAACCAGTGCTCACAATTTTCACTGCTATTAGCCTGTGTAAGCCACCACCAACTGTTGCCTAGACTATTGCAATACCCTCCCAGTTGTTATCCCTGATTTCACCGTTGTCCCCTGCAGTCTAATTACAGTACGGCAGCAGAACGATATTTCTCAAAACCCAGAGCGCATCATGACACTCATCTGCTCAAAACCCTTCCACTGCTTCCCACCTCACTTGGAGTCAAAGAAAATCCTTATGTGATCTAATCCTCGCCATCTTCTATACCTCCCCGCCCCCCCCCCCAACCCCCCACTTACTCAACTCTAGCCACTCTGGCTTCCTTCTTGCTCAAACATGCCAGATAGTAGCCTTGTTCCACAGGACCTTTGCATCTGATATTCCTTCTGCCTGGAATGCTCTTTCCCTGGATAGCCTTATAACCAATGTCTTACTTTTGTCAAATTTTGCTCAAATACCACCTTCTTAGTGAGGCCTATCCTGATCACACTACTTAAAAATATAACCCCCACTCTTACCTTCTTTTTCTCCAATCACTTAGAATCTTTTAACATTCTATCTATCTACCTGTCTATCTATCCACCTATCTATCTATCTATCTATCTGTCTATCTACAGTTGTGCGTTGCTTAACAAAAGGGATACATTCTGAGAAATGCGTTGTTAGATAATTTTCTTGTGTGAACATCATAGAGAGTACATACACAAACCTAGATGGTATAGCCTACTACACACCTAGGATATGTGGTGCTAATCTCATGGAACCACTGTCGTATATGCGGTCAGTTGTTGACTGACACAACATTGTTATGTGACACATGACTTTATCATCTGTCTATCTATCTATCTACCATCTATCTATCTAACTAATCTATCATCTTTCTATATATAGTTTTTCCTCTCCCCCACTAGGACCGAGTTGCATTAAAGCAGGGATTTTTGTTTGTTTTGTTTGTGGATGCATCCGTAGAAGTTAACACCCAGTAACCATTCAATAATATTTTACACTATTACATTGTATAAATATATCAAGTTTATTGATCCATTTTCCAGTTGAGGACCATTTTGTTGTTTCTAACTTTTTGCCTTCGCTGCAATGAACATGTATACGAATCTTGGTGCAATTTGGTTGGGTGTCTCTCTAGGGCACAGTATAGATTCGGTTCTTTAGGAAGAAGATGCTGAGGTTTACATACAGGATGCTGCTGGGCAGTAGCTTTTTGGAAAAGCACTTACAAGGAATTGAATGAAACAGGATTGGGTGGAGAGAGAAATGACACTGAGCTGTAGTTCCAGAAGAAGCCCCAGCTCTGCGGCTCTGATGGCAGATCAAGTTGTCCCATCCTGGGGAAGGGGTCTTGGCCTCCGTGCCCCCTTGTTGGATATAGGCTGCCCCCAGGAGGGCACCTATTTATTCTTGGATGAGGCAGCTCCCTTCAGAAAGAGCAATTTCCTGGAAGGAAGTTAGTGCTTGGGTCCTAAGGGGCAGGATCTCAGCGGTGTACCCTGGCACCCACAGGCATATTTTTTTTTTTAAGATTTTATTTTTTTCCTTTTTCTCCCCAAAGCCCCCGGGTACATAGTTGTATATTCTTCGTTGTGTGTCCTTCTAGTTGTGGCATGTGGGATGCTGCCTCAGCGTGGTTTGATGAGCAGTGCCATGTCCGTGCCTAGGATTCGAACCAATGAAACCCTGGGCTGCCTGCAGCAGAGCGCACGAACTTAACCACTCGGCCACAGGACCGGCCCCTAACAAGCATATTTTAAGAGGAAAATTTAGGATAGTAGAGTGTGTGCATCTTCAATTTTACTAGATTTTGTCAAGTTGTTTTTCAAGTTGGTTGTACCAAGTTTTGCTTCCTTCCGCAGTATATGCGAATTTTTATTGTTGTTCTCCTTTCTCACATTTTCTGTATCATTGTTTCCCTGTGCTATTTTCTGGAATTTTCTACAGATCTTTATTGAGGTATAAAAATTATCTTTTTGGCTGTCTAATCTGCTTTTGTAAGTCATTGAGACTGTTTTTTCCTCACTGAGTTTTTATTTATTGAAGTTCCAGTCATTTTTTAAAATATTTATTTTTTCTTATAAAACCAAGCATTTCTTTCTCATAGTTTTCACTTCTCATACATACTATTTTGTGAGGAAGATTGTCCCTGAGGTCACATCTGTGCCAATCTTCCTCTATTTTGTATGTGGGACACCACCACAGCAAGGCTTGATGAGCAGTGTAGGTGTGTGCTCAGGATCTGAACCGGCAAACCCCAGGCTGCCAAAGCAGAGCACATGAACTTAACCACTACGCCACTGGGCCAGCCCCTGTTATTATGTTTTTTTATAATATAAAACATTTATTTTTTATACCACAGTAAGTGGTTATATATTTTTCACGTTCTGAGGCTCTAATGTTACTGGTTGTTCTGTCTATTGATCCTCATACAGGCTTATTTCTTCACGTCTGCAATTATGTGATTGTGAGCACACAGTTGTTGGAATCCTGTAATGCCTGTATCCATCCTCCAGAGAGATTTTGAATCTACTTCTGCCAGGAAACCCAGGAAACTTTCCTTTTAATAGACTTTATTTTTGAGAGCAGTTTTAGGTTCATGGAAAAATTGAGCAGAAAATACAGAGATTCCCCGTGTACCACCTGTCCCCACACACACAGCCTCCCGTACCATCAACATCCCCCACCACAGTGGGACATTTGCTAAACTGATGAACCCACATTGACACATCATTGTTGCTCGAAGTCCGTAGTTTACATTAGAGTTCATTCAGTGCCCATTTCTTTTAAAAAAAAATTTTGTGAAATATTTCAAATGCACTTAAAAATATAAAATATTATGTCTCATTGCAAGAGTCTCAGTTTCAACTTTATGCCTTGCAGAGGCCCAGAGCCTCCTCTCCAGTCTTCCACGGGGCGGTCAGTGTGGAAGCTGCTTCTTCTTGAGGTCAGCAAAATGTCTTCACAACAGAGAATCATTGTCACTTGCTCACCTCTCTCGTTTTCATCTTCCTCTTCATTTTTGTATGTTGCTTTTCCTTATTAGAAGTTCACCTATGTATTAGAAATATTTTTGTTACGTATTATACAGCTTACCCAAGTGTTTTGTAACAGAAAACTTTTCGGGTGACCTACTTCACCGTACTTTGGAATGGAAGCCTCTGATGGTTTTCCCACATTTAAATTGTTACTTCCTCCTGCCCTTCATGGGCTCCTCTTATTTCTCCTGCCCCAGAATGTGGGCGGTCCCCAGGATTCCACTTCAGCTTTCTTCTCCTCTTATCCAGGTCCAAGTCTTCAATTAAGTTGATAATTCTCATGTCAGTACTTTTGGTCAAGGCCTTGCCCCTGACTCCAGATACAGACACTGCTTCCTGGAGGTCTCCACCTGGGTGTTCCACAGTTACCTACATGTGTGCCAACCTCAAAACTGATTTTATTATTGTTTCCCACAGACTGACTTTCTTGAGTTGTTGTCCTGCCGATTGAACATCTCAAATCGCAGTTCATGGAACAGACACTATGAATCACTAGACTTTATAGATAGGCACACAAGTTCACAGTGTCTGAGGGCCTGTCTGTCAGGCTTATCCCCACACAAGGCTACAGACAAAGTTTACCATCTGCCTGTATAGGTGTCAGATTTGCTCCTAGAATCCAGGCACAGAGCTGCCCCCCCTTCCCTGGGGAAACTGAGCTTTCAGAGTCAGATAACAGCCCATCTAAGGTCAGTGCATGCTGGTGGGAACTCTCTTCCTCAACTCTGCTCTCATTCTCATACTCCTGCAGCCTCAGCCCCACTTTGACCCTTTATTGGGGCTCTCCAACCTCATATCTGTGGTTCAGAAATGGGGACACTAGTAACCTGCAGTGGTGTTCATTTTCCCTGCCTGAGGAATGTCCGGCACATTGCTGGCATGTAGCAGACTCATTGAGTCAAAGTGAATTAATCCTAATTCACCAGCACTTGGGAAAGGAAATCTGAAATAGAGCAAAAGAAAGCATAGCTTTTATAGTGAGAGCTGATTGGCTCTGTTGTGTTCATATATAGGAAAAGGTGTCGAAAGCACTTTAGAAATCAGGGAGAAATGTGTACAATTGCTACTTTATCTAAAATTTCTGCCTGGATATATTGACCTGTGATGGATATATAAACGCAGATGGGCATGTAAACGCAATGGTGAAGGTATTCTGTTTCCAGAGCAAGAGGAGAGATGAGCTGACGATGAGCCTTTTTCTCAGCCGTGCTGCATTGAATAGCACATTAGATCATCTGAATGCTTTTCACAGTTTAGCGACTCATTTCCTCCTTTTGCTTCTAGCTCATAGCTCAAGTTCTGTTTGTTATAGATCATTCACACTCTGTTAATCTGCCACCAGAGTTTGACAGATAAAGCAAGGTGTTCTGGGGACGGGAACATGAACATCCATAAATCTGAAACCCTGAGGTATTGAGGTGTCAGACGCCAAGCACACTTGTCCTTCCAGGATGGGGCAGAGAGCTGAAATTTGACCTGGTTTTGCATCGCTTGCCTTAGCTTTTCCCTCTTAATACAGAATGTACAACCTTTTAAAGAAGAAATAATAATAAAATGAAGTAGAGCTATGATCTATTGAGTACTTACTATCTTCTAGGTGCTGTGCTAAGTGTTTTAAATTACAGACATTATTTCATTGTGTTCACTATAACTGTCTGAGAGGGTAGATATGAGAAAACGGCTTCTTGGCCACTGTGTGATGTCCCCGGGCTCATGGAGAGCCCGGCAGAGAGGTGTCGTGGTTAGAGCACTGGCTCTGGATCGGACCGCCCAGACTGAAATCCCTGCTTTCCGCTTACCCTGTGTGTGACCCTCAGCAATTTACCTAATCATCCATGTCCCGGTCTTGCCCTCATGATTTGTTGTCAGTGACTCCAAAGCATTCTGACTGGTGACCAGCCCTTAGTAAGTACTCAATAAACAGTCATAAATATTAGTAAATAGTGAGAAGTAGAGCAAGCATTTCAAACCCAAGTCTGTTTAATTTCAAAACTCATGTTCTTAATCATTATTCTATTTGCCTCCCCTTTAAATCATTTTTGAAAAACCTAACTTGGGCTTAGGGGGCCTTTCTCCAGAAACAGTAGAAGCTTACAGTGCTGTCCCTCCTATGTGGTTCATTCAGTTATCCCATAGTCTCTCAGCCTGCCCCCAACTTGCGTGGTAAAGGGCAATGCTTGTCTCCCACTTGTAGCTCTTCGGAGCCTTCTTCCATTCTGAGGGGCCTTACTGTAAAAGCATCTATTGCGTTTGGAGCCAGTGTCTCCCCTTAGCAAATGCAGGAGAGTTTGAAGCAGACACGCAGACGGCATTGGCACTGGGCGAGAGTAAGAAATAATGGCTTCCTTGCATGCGGTGCTGTGCTGGGTATCAGGCAGTGTGAATTAGACACAGTCCTTACACACCAGGGCTTCCTCTCCTCAAATCTTAGCTAGGTTCATCTCCTGAACTTGCAGATCCATTGACCAGAACCTCCTAAAACCCCTGAGAATGCATAAGTTGATAATTCATACCACGTTTGCTACATAGTCATATGATTATCTAAGTTGTCCAGCTTTTAGGTTCTTCCTCATTCATTGGATGATATTAAAATTTGCTGCAGTATGTATGTAGAGATATCTAAATCTATAAATCTATATCAATATCTGGTGCTTTTATCCGTGATTACGAACATCTCAAATAAATTAACATCTCCATCTCAGCAGATTCATTCTCTTTCTTCTTGCATTCCAGTTTCCCTGACTGTTTTTTCCACATTGTTATTCCCACATGGCCCTCTCATTTTATGCACACTGCCAGAGTGACCTTGCATGGTGTCAAAGTTCTGCGTTCCTAAATCACTGTCCTAAGCTTCAGACCCTTATATTTACGTTTCTCCTGGTTGCTTCACTTGTGTGTTTCCCAGGTCCCACAAACCAAGGATGTACCAAACTAGATCCATTACGTCTCCCATCCCCTGTCCCCTTATCTTGTGTTTCAAGTTCATACAATCATACTTTCACCCACTCAGTCATCCAAACCAGCAATCTGGAGTCTTCTTAAATGCCGTCATGTGCCTCACTTTTCACCTTTGATCAGTCACCAAGTCTTCTTACTGATTCAGTGCCTTTGCTGGGGACAGGACCCTCACCAGGAGCACTCCCTCAATCTCCTGGTTAACAGCTCAGACTCGACTTACCCTTCTCGTTCATTCTCTATGTCACTGCCTAAGTAATAATTCTAAAAGCAAATTTGATTATTTTTCTTGCTTACTTAAAATCCTTTAGTGGCTCCCCACAAAACCTTTGGGACAAAGTTCAAACTTCTTGGTGCTACCAGAGATGAGGTCAGCCACTAGTGTTGTGTCATATCCTGTCACTTCCCCTCAGCCTCTCTGCCCCGAGCATGTTGGGCAGTCATATCCACAGCTTCCCCTTCCCTTCTCCTCCCCACATTTCCCTCTCATCTGAGGCAAAGCATATGCTACTCCCCATGCCTAGACGTCATCCCCTCCGCCATGCTTGTGCGTAATCTGCACTAGAGTTCAAGGCTACTTCAGGGGGTCTTCCCTGAGTTTCTATTCTGTGTCTGCCCACGTATTGACCCCCAGTTGTGTGTCAGAAGCTTTCTTTAAAATATCTTATTTAATCCTCACCAAAGCCCTATGAGGCAGGTTTTACTATTTGTCCTTATTTTACAGGTGAGGAAAGTGTACCAAGAGGTAGAGTGATTTGCACACACTACTAAGTGAGAGAGTGGGGCTCTGAATCCAGGTCTCCATGGAGGGCAGAGCCTGTGTCTAAGCCACCTCTAAAGTACTAGTGTTTAGTTAAATCTGGCAGATGTTGTTGCTTAAGAAATATTTGTAAGTTGAATTGATCCTGAGAGCTGGTCCTAGACGAAGGTGAAGTAAGAAAATTTATTTTGGAGCTCTTTAGCCTCCCTTTTAGGACTCCGATTTTCCCTACATGTCTCAACCCTCTCAATACATATGAAACCAATTCCCTCAGATTTAACATCACAAACGTATTTTATTGTGCTCACACTTTCTGACTTAAATCAGGGCATATTGATTTAGGGATCTCTGGAGACACATTGCCCTGGGACCTGGTGTTCTCCTCCTGGGGCAAGTTGAAGATGGAGGTTGGATTGGGGTTAGGAAAAGTTTGGGGACAGATTTGGGAGTCATGGAAGCTTCCAGAAAGGCTCAGATCACACTTTCTAGGTGACTCCTTCCTTAGGGCTGGAGGCAATTTTGCTTCTTATGGACTCAACTAATCAGCTCAAGAGGGCAAGAATATAAGTTCAAGGTAAATAAACTTCTGTAACATTTAGTTAGAATTAGGAAAAACAATCATCAGAGGAAATGTATCCTGGAGTGAAGCGACACCTGGTGACCACCATGAAAAGTCTGGGTGCCACTGCTTCATGGACTGGGCCACGAACCCCAAATCACATCTGTTTATTGGATTAAAAAATAAGCAGAATAGCATTTTGAGATGTTCATTATATCCATTTTAGGGTAAAAATCAATATCCATTTAATTATCATGTTGTTGACATTGACTATTTTTGGTAACTGGATGACTAGAAGAGTCCCGCTCATTCACCCCCTGTTTAACGACAAGTGAAAACTCACACCTCAGAGGCATTTTAACCCAACTGTAGAAGCTACAACTCGCGGTCGGTTCTGAAACTGTGACCTAACAGTGTTTTCCTCAGGTTGGCAGCGAGGCTGCGAATACAGCTCTGGTTTCCCAGCTCCCAATAGAGTGCTCCTGACGTGTTGTGGATACAATTAAAGTCGAAATTAGTCTGGCTCTTGTTTGTTTTTTTCAACCCAAACAAATTTTTTGATATAATTAGGATGAATACAGTAACTCAAAGAAAAGGAGAGAACCTGAAGCATTTTATCAATTAATGAAAGAAGAAGAGACAGAAGCATCTGCCCCAGTCCACCTCTGTTGGTATCACTTCCCACCCAGTGCCATTTTCTTGGCATTTTGCAATCATTCTTCCAGCCATACCATCCTTCTCAAAATTTTTGTCATTTTTTTCTCTGCCTTACAAATAGATTCATGCTCTTCTTTCAAGTCTCAGTGGAAAGGTCACACTCTCTTGGGAAAACTTCTCCCCACAGAAGAGCTGGCACTCCTTTTTGGCAATTTCTCAACATTAATTCTCACTTCTGTCAGAAATCTCACTGCATTCTAATTATATGAGGTCCCTGCCTGTCTCCTACCTAGACTGCAAGCCGCTTGAGGCCAGAAGCTGCACCTCCATTTCCATATTCTCATCAACGAGCCCAGTGCCTGGCCGAGGGATTATCCAGGATGCGCCTGTGAAAGGAAACCCTTTGTTCACTTGGGTAAGAGTCTGATGGCTAATGTCATGTGAAATGAAATTCGAGGGCAAGGATGCTGCTTTCAGATTTCCTGTTCCCCCCATTGCAGTGTTTATAAGATTCCAAAATTAGAGGAAAAGTGAAAAATGTCATTCATCCATCATCTGGTAATTGTGTGTATTTAAAGAAAAACAACTGTTTTACTCTTGATCCTTTGATTGAATTATAGCCTCTATTTAAGCCTAAGGGTGTGTGTGTGTGTGTGTGTGTGTGTGTGTGTGTGTGTTTGTAGGGCAAATACTCTTTAAAAAAAAAAAAGAGGAACCTCGACCTAAATGTCACACCTTATATAAACATGAACTCAAAATGGATCACGTAAAATGTAAAACTATAAAACTTTTAGAAAACAATAAGAGAAAATCTTTAGTATCTAGGGCTAGGAAGAATTCTTAAACTTGACATCAAAAGTGGAAGGAAAAGTAGATAAATTGGGCCTCATTAAAACGAAAAACTTGTTATCTGTGAAAGCACATATGAAGAAGATGAAAAGAAAAGCTACAGACTAAGAGAAAATATTTGCAAACCATGTATCCACAGAAAGGCTGTTATCTAGAATACATAAAGAATTACCAAAACTCAACATTGAAAAATGAAACAATCCAGTTAGAAAATGGACAAAAGACATACACTAGCATTTATTGACATATCCAAATGGAAAATAAGCATGTGAAAAGAAGTTCAATATCATTAGCCATCATGGAAATGCAAATTAAATACATTAATTGGGGCCACCCTGTGGTGAAGCGTTAATTTCAGCACATTCCACTTTGGTGGCCTGGGTTCGCTCCTGGGTGTGGACCTATACCACTCACCAGCCATGCTGTGGTGGCGACCCACACATAAAGTAGAGGAAGATTGGCACAGGTGTTAGCTCGGGGCTAATCTTCCTCTGAAACAAAACAAAACAAAACAACACAATGAGTTAGGTTTAGCCATACCTACCAGAATGGCTAATATGAAAAATAGTGACAACATCAAATCTGGCGAGGATGCGGAGAAACAAGCTCTTCCATTGCTGGTGGGAATGTAAAATAGCGTTGGTTGCCACCCTGGAAAATAATTTGGCAGCTTCTTCTATAACTAAAGAAGCAATTACCATATGACCCAGCCATTGTCTACTTGAGCACTTATCCCAGAGAAATAAAAATTTCTGTTTACACAATGTTCACAGCAGCTTTGTTTATAATAGCCAAAATCTGGAAATGGCCCAGAGGTCCTTCAATGGGAAAAATAACTCAGCAATAAAAGTCAGCAATAAAGAGGAACACACTATCGACACACACCAACAAGCTGAATGAATGTCCAGAGAATTATTCTGAGTGAAAAAAGCCAATCTGCGAAGGTTACATAGTGTATGATTCCATTTATACAACATTTTTTAAATGACGAAGAATTAGAAATAGAAAACAGATTAGTAGTGCCAGGGAAAGAGATGGAAGGGGAGTTAGGAAGGAGCTGAGTTCGGTTACAAAAGGTCAACAGGTCATAGACAAGGAGAATAGACTGATTGTTACCAGAGGGCAATGGGGTGGGTGCAGAATGAAAGGGATAAAGGGGCACATGTGTGTGATGATGGATAAAAACTACACTATTGGTGGCGAACATGCAGGCTATACAGAAACTGCAATATAATAATATACACGTGAAATTTACACAGTGTTATGAGCCAATATGACCTCGATAAAATAATTTTTAGGAAAAGAATAAGATTCAGATATAAAATTAAAAAGAAAAAAAGATCAATATGAAGGATTCTTGTGGCGTTGGAACTGTTTGGTGTCTTGACTATGGCAGTGGCTATATGCACCTACATGAACCCACATATTGTAAAAGTGGATAGTATCTAACACACACACACCCTCGTGAGTGCAAGTAAAACTAGAGAAATCCGAATAAGGGCAGTGAGTTGTACCGATGTCAATATCATAGTTGTGATGTTATACTATAGTTTGCAGTTTTGGGGGAAACTGGTAAGAATGTATATGGGATCTCTACATATTATTTCTTATAAGTGCATGTGAATCTATTCTATATTCTAATTATCTCAATAAAAATTTCAACAACACGGGAGGCCTATTTATACTCCCTATATTTTTTCCTCCAGTAACTTCCATCTTTTCTTGGAGAAAATCTATCAGAGAAACTTTCAGAGAAGACCAACATCCTCTCTGTTAAATTGGAAATCACAGAACCTGAGAGTTGCACCAGTCAGAATTTGCCCGGCTACTAGAAAGGAGCTTGTCCTTCTACTTAAAATTTCCTTTATCTGTGGTTTGCGATCAGTGGTATAAATTCAATGTCAGCATTATGGTCGTAATACCAGCAGAACAAGCTGTGGCTTTACACGGTTTCTTTAGATTATTATTTGTGCAGCTGTTCAAGAAAAGAAGTGGAATGATGAATCTCATGTTTCATTTTATTTTAAAAACACACAGTACACAGAAACACACAAAATGAATCATCCCACATAAAGAAATATTAACATTTGCTGCAAAGGTCCACAATTCCGTGTATTTCCCACCCTTTCCAGAGTTAGACAGAATTATGAATTTGGTGTTTATCAGGTCCATGATTTTTTGAATTTTACTATACACAAATATGTTTGCACAAGTATGTAAACACTATATATATTACTATTTTTTAAATTACACATATAGTACACTACATGTAATATTCTGCAGTTTTCTTTCTTTACCAAACATTCCGTTTTAGATAGTGATTCACACAGACACATGTGGATCCAGTTCATTTTAACAATTGTATTTTACAATATGGATGCACCATCACCTATCTATTCTTCTGCTGGTGGACATATATTTGATCTCCGGTTTTTTCCTATTACAAGTGTAAAAGAAGAACTTGGCACTTGCAGCAACCCTTGCTTAAGAGGTATCATCAAACCAAATGCTTTGTTTCACTTCGACTGTTTCTAAAGCTTGTCGGTGACTAGAAGCTTGAAGCAACTTTGGTATCAGACTCTCAGTGACCTAGTTAACGTCTGTTTCCTGATAAAAAGACAAACAAAAGTCCCCTATTCTTAGAAGAAATAAATAACATCAAAACCAGTTTTAAATGTATTTATTCAATCAACGATAGGCCTATAGCCACGATAACTGGTAAATACCAGAACTGTCAAATCAGTGGGAACTCACTTCAGTGAAAACACCTCTGAGAGCCAACCAACTAGTGACAGCTCACGCTTTGAAAGGCAGCCACCTGGCATCAGACTCACTCCGTTTAACGTGCTTCTAAGACTACTGTTGACCCAATCCGACCTCTGTAACTCAAAACATGCTCAGGGGCTGGCCTGGTGGCCAAGTGGTTAGGTTCACACGCTCTGCTTCGGTGGCCCAGGGTTTCGCTGGTTCAGCTCCGGGGCACGGACATGGCACTGCTTATCAAGCCATGATGAGGTGGTGTCCCACATACCATAACCAGAGGCACTCACAGCTAGAATATACGACTACGTTCTGGGGGGCTTTGGGGAGAAGAAGAAGGGGAAACAAAAAAAGAAGACTGGGAACAGATGTTAGATCAGGTGCCAATCTTTAAAAAAATAATGCTCTGTAGCCAACATAATCACCACCCTACTCTTGCATCGGTAGCTATCACTACGCAAGGCAAACTTCCCAAAGGACCTTATGGAGGAGATGAGTAAGTTTGCTTTGTACCTGATCAGCATAACTGTCCCTTTCTTAAGTAAACTGTAAGTTCAGCTTCTTGGTTTCAGACACTGAGTGATGTTTTTCTCCCTCAACATGTAACACTGACTTGTTTTCATCAACTGTGTATAGACATAGAGTCATTTTACCTTGTCCAGAGGGCAAACTTCACTTTATAATTAGCACAGCCTCCATGAGCCCCCTCCTGCCCCCACCCCCTTAGAGACCTACTCAGTGAATTTCCTGACTTGTACATCTTCTCTTATCCGTCAGGTAAATAAGCTCTTTACTGGCCACTGTAATGGTCATTGTCTTTCTTTTAATACAAACGATACTTCAACGAATAATCATTTCCGTGTTTTCTTATATGGAAGTGGAAATGCAGGGCAGAAAGGAACATAGCTTTACTAGAAATTGCCAGGTGCTCTCCAAAATGGTATTACCAATTTATAGCCACTCCATTAATAGTGTTGTTGTTACCAACACTGTTTTGTCAGACTTAAAATTTTTGCCAATCTCATGAGCGTGGGATGGTAGCTTAACGTTCTAATTTATGTTCCCTGATTCCCCAGGTGTGGGTGAGCTCCTTCGGCTGTTTGTTAGCAAATTACATTTCTATTTCTATGTGATTTACCTGTTCTTAATACATTTTTCTATTGTCTCATTTGTCATTTTCTTACGAATTTTGTAAGAGTTCTTTATGAATTCTGGATAATAATCTTTTGCTATATCTATTATCCCATCTCGGAACTTTATTTTTTGATTATAACTGACAATTTGAACTGTTATATGATCAATTCGATCTGTGTTTATATTTGTGCTTTGTGGTTTTTCATCTTGCTTAAGAAACCCTTCTGTATTCTGGGCTATAAATACATTCTGCTACATTTTCTACTAATAACTTTTTCCCACATTTAGTTTTTAAAATCAATCTAAAGTTTATTTTTGAATAGGATGTGATATTTTGAGGTCTAAATTCATGTTTTTAAATCAAAATATAATTTTTCCATGAATGAATTGTAGCTATAAACAACATGAGTTAATCTTGCAAATTTCATGCTGAGTGAAAGGAGCAGCTGACAGAAAGCAGTGCTGACAGAATTTACTAATAGATTGCATTTAGAAATACCAAGCAATTAAGAGGTAAAAGGAAACATTTTGAGGCCCTATATTACGGTATATATAAAACATGACTATTCTTATAACACAGTCAATGTTGTGTTATTAGTATTATTACTATAATACTTAAATGTATGTAATGCTTTATCATTTACAAAGCACTCTCACAAGAATTATTGCATTTAAAAACAATGCTCTCAATAGTGATTCCCAAACATGGACTAGCAGCAGCATCCTCACTTGGGAGCTTGGCAGCAGTGCAGAATCTGAGGCTCCAGCTCAGACCTATAGAACCAGAATCTGAAGTTTAATAAAAATCCCCTGGGGATTATTATGCACATTGAAGTTTGGGAAGCGCTGGACTGCGAACTTACTTTTAAGAAGCTCCCCAGGTGCCTCTAGCAATGAGCCAAACTCAGGGACAACCCACCTACAGCAACTTTCTCTAGAAAGTTCACATATTTGGCCTACAGTCTATCAATATTAGTCTTCAATACAGCTTCTTTCACCCACTTCTCTCTCCAGTAGAAAATAAAGTGGCCACGTCTACATGCACACTAAGGTAGACGCTCAGATGGAGTGTGACCAGTTTCTCTGGTCAACTCTTGCATTCCACTAGTTGGTCCTTGCAGTCTTGGTGGAGGGAATGCTCTTAACTGGGGAAACATATGGAAATTGGCTTCTTTACCAATTACCCCACACCTGAAATTTCCCATCTGTTCCACATTAGTTAGGATGCCTCTTGATCCAGTGCTTAAAGGGTGCACATTATTGCTACAATATTTTGGGTATTAGCAATAAATATAGGAAATTAGGAAACTCTGCAAAGTCCAGAGATGTTGCCTAAAGACCCACCTCTTTAAACAGAAAAAATGTCATTATTGCTGTCTCAGACACATCAGTTGTTTGATTAATAAACACCTTCAGGTTGGACTAAAGAGAGGAGGAAGAGACAGCTAATGGGTGTCCTTTTTTGTCAGTTTTCTTATTCATTTTGATTCAGATCAATCTTGAACTAGACTGTCTATAGTCTAATGTGTCACTCACTCCATTGGCAAATTATTAAATAATTGAACTGGAGAAACTCCTCATTCCTAATTATTCTTTTCCCTAAAGAAGAGACCCATTCTTTCCTCATCACTCCCAGAGCTGCTTGTCAGAGAATATCCCATTTAACCAATTCTCAGCTAAAAGCCAGAAGTGATTTGCTAGAATGATGAAGCTAATGATATATTGGGGTCGATGACTCACTGCCCCCAGGAGCTGGCACTTGTTTGATAATGAGGAAATGGAAACCCACTCTCTGGGCTATCACTCGTGTCTAATTAATATCACATTATTTAGTGAATTGCGCCTTAGAAAAGGATATGCTGAATGAAAACTTGTAGTAAAAAAATCCCAACATTAGATGATTAAAGAACCATTTTATTCTTGTTTTTCCTTTTATGGTTTGGCTAACCAACTCTAAATACAGCTCTGTTTTTCCTGTACCTAAAGTGTTTCTTAGCATACTTAATAAGTTTCTGCCTAATTTCTCCTACGTCCTACCATCATTTAATTTTTTCTCCCAGTTTAAAGAAAAAATTGTAATAAATTAGGCAAGAAAGCAAGTATTTGGTATTACCATTTTTAATGCTGGTACAGCCTCATTGTTTTTAAAAGGAGAGGAATGTCAGATTTACAGTTTTTTTAAAAAAAGGCTTTAGCTTCTCGAGGACAGGGGCCTAAAGACCTAGCTCAGGCCAGAAGAATAAAAGAAGAGTTCAAAAACATTGTTATGAAGTGAACTACACCTTGCCCGCATAATAGGTAGCTTCCTCCTTGGTTTACAGAGACGTCCGTAGGAAATAAAGTGAGTGAATACATGGCTTAGTTTGAGGATAAGAGATACATCACTCGGCAATTGATGATGCATTCTTCTTCTTATAATTGCCATCAAAACGATCTTATTCTACATCATATCACAGAGAGTGTAACAGGAGAGGAAGCAATCAATATTGGTGTAATATGTAAGATATATGGGCAAAGTTTGGCCATGATCTTTTGGCTTATCTTTTACTGGATTATTCCTCACTCTTCATTTTAAAGAACTTGAAAGGAAGGTTTAGAAGGCAAAAAATAAAATAGCTCCTCATCCTTATTATCTCATTACGGAAGAGATATTTTAGATTTTTCTTTGTCGGCAAAGATTCATAAGCATCCCACAGCAACACAGATGACTACCGAGTGCAGCTCAGCCAGTGGCACCTTAGAGTAAACCATTTGTACTTGCTGACACACAGTTTTTGGGTTTGGAGCAACGTCTTTTTCTCATAGCTACACTTGAGGTTGTGACTGACCTTGGCTTCTCTTCCTGCAAGCTCTTCCTTCGGAGGTGACCCAGCACAGGCTCCTAAGTCTAATTATGTGATGGTTAAAGGCAAGGGTTGACTGAGTTATGCTTTAGGACAGTGTTTCTTAAGGTAGGACTCTCAACTCCTGCATCAGAGTCCACCAACCTTGGGAATGGCAAGAATAGCAAGCTCCCTGAGTGACCCTGGCACACATTAAATTTTGAGAACCGCGGCTTCAGGACACATCAGAGATCGTCAGTGGTCCAGTATCAATGGCCACCCCCACCAAGAATGTTTGCAACTCTTGGGCATTAGCTTCTCCTCGGACAGGCCCTAATTCTAGTCATTGCCTCCTGGCAATTCCACATTGTTTTTTGAGGATTGCAGCAGGTACAGTGTTTTGAAGCTTAGATATTTGGTAAGTGCTGTGGACTGAATGTTTGTGTCCCTATAAATCCATATTTCAAAGCCCTAAGCTTCAGTGTGATGGTATTAGGAGGTGGGGCCCTTGGGTAGTGATTAGGTTATGAGGGTGGAGCCCCCATGATGAGTTTAGTGCTCTTGTAAGAAAAGATACAGATCCCAGAGAGATGATCTCTCTCTCTGCCATGTGAGGACAAAGTGAGAAGACAGCAATCAGCATATGAGGAAGAGGGCCCTCACCAGAACCCAACCATGATCTCAAACTTCCCTCCTTCAAAACTGTGAGAAATAAATTTCTGTTGTAAAGCCACCCAGTCTAAGGTGTTTTGTTACAGCAATCTGAACTAAGACAGTAAGTAAACAAAAAAAATTGGGCTAATGCAAAGGAAAATAAAAGTCCTTGGTATGTATCAGTGTCTGTCTACCTATCTATCTTTATCTATCTATCTATCTATCTATCTATCATCTATCTATCATCTATCTATTTATCCATCTATCTAAATTGTTTTCCTTCTAAGTCTGAAAACTCAACTATTCAGGTTAGTTTTAGTTTTTAAGGCAGTTTAAGGCTCAGTGTTTTATGATTCTCTTCATCTTTCCTCTTTAATATGAGGGCTAGAATTTTTCTAGTCTGCTTCGTTTTAAAGATCTAGGAAGAGTGGCCAGTCTCTTCCCTAATCTACTTGGGACAACTGTCTGGAACGGACAGGAGTGTGCCCTTTTTCTTCAGAACAGCTTTCTACTTTTGGTAGAATTTCTCTGGCTATCTGTCCGGGATAAGCTGTAAAACGAAGGGTTTGGACTAGAGAAGAGGAAATTCCTTTGTGAAGCAGTCACCTCAGCTGAATTCTGAATGCCTTTGGCTTTGGAGCCTCATGTCTTTCTGCGATGATATCCATTCGACTGCCTTAGGTTGCCACAGGCTGAGGGACCCAACGTGGAGATTCTCAGGAGTCTGCACTCCTTGTGCGTCATTTACATAGAAATATGTGTAAACCCTCGAGCCACAACGAGCATGACTAGGTCCATCAGTGGATGGATGCCCTTGCCCAGTGTTATATAAATGAGCGAATGATACCTATGTGTATTGGCCCCTGGGTTGTTCGTTTCTTCATTGCAGGCAGAGACCTGTTAGCTCAAAAGCTTGCTGGTGCAAAACTCAATTTTTCACACAACCAATTGTCTTAAAAATAACCCTAATGAGCGTATTTTTAGCCTTTTAGAGATTGCCTGCTTTTATTACCCCACGAGAACTCACCCAGCATCTGCTGGCCATTGATTAGATAGAGCCTGGAGCTGCTCCTGCTCTCTGACCCAGAGACTCACTGCCTTGCTGCTGAGCGAGCTGGGGAGCTGGAAAGCCTTTCTTAAAGACTGAGCATTTGAGTTGAGGGCTGAGCGATGGGTAGGAATTAACCAGCTTCAGAGGAGAGGAAATATTCCAGGTGGAAGATTATTTTATGCAAAGACTATAAGCCAAGAAGGAGCGTGGCTTCTTTGGCTGTGAGGCAAAGCGTGAATAGAGAAAGTTTCAAAAGTCGAGGCCAGTGAGAAGGCTGGATTACACTGGGTCTTGTCAACAGGTGAAGGACTCTGTGTGTGTGTGTGTGTGCGCGCGCGCACACAGCGTGTGCAAACACTTTGCACTTTGAAATGAGGACAAGGTAGCAGCATGAATCTGTTGCCTCGGGAAACTCTGCCTGGTGGCCCAGAATCCCCGGAAGTTAACCCGATTTACTTTGGAGAAGTCATTCAAATTAGAACACAGGGAGATGTATCGGATTCTTTCGTGAGAGACTGCAAAACCTAGCTGAGAAAAGCTTGCAAATTCTTGGCCTGTAGGGCGCAGCTGTCCCTAACATGCGTTTTGTTGAGTTGCACAATATTATTAACGAATAAACTTTGAATAGCTTGCTATCACTTAAGAATGGGGACACGTCTTATAAAATATGATGACTTCCTTTGAAAAATTAGAGATATGGAAACACTAATATCGCCTTCAAACATAGAAACAATTTGCTGGAGTTGAGTAATGGGAGACCCCTAACGTGATGTCTGCTGAATTACTCTCTCCAGCCTTTCTTCTCCCCCAGCTCCCTACTCAGCTCATGACCCCAGAATTATAAGATTGAATCATCTTCTACTCTTGAGGACAGGGACCATGGTCACTTGCTGCCATGTTCTTGGTGTCTAGCACAGTCTTTGGCACATCATAGATACTCATTAAAATATGTATTAAATCCACAAAATGAGCTAAGATGGGACAACAGGGGACATTTATCTCTCTAACAAGCTTTGGATCAAGGTGATACTTTGGGGCTGTCAGACTCATTTGTGGAGCTGTTCAATAAGGACTTAAAATCCCCCCACTTGGCATTAAGACCACCTTGAAAGAACTGAATGAACTGAAGATTTTGGTGCTGTAGTCAATTTACTTGTATCTTACAAAGAAATCTGACAGTTTTGCTGTATTATTACCAACATGAGGAGGGAAAAAACATACTATGCACAGTAACAAGTTTAAGCAGTTTCCTTGTTCCAGCTGACTTCTCAGGAAGCACCAGGGTAGAACTACAACAAAATGGAATTTAGATGTTTCATCAGCATGTTTTCCTCCTGTGGAAGCAGCATTATTTGAAGCATTTAAATATGCAGAATCTAATACTAAAATATAAATTATAGGATGCAGAATGCGTATATATTGCTATTTAAAGAGTCTTTTGTTCTTCCCATAATGTTATGTTTATATGAATTTCTTATCCCACAACAAAGCCCAAAATGTGTTACTTTGCTTTCCAAAATGGATTGACTTAATATTTGATTTTAATTCTGAAAAGTGCTCATTATGAAACATACAATTCAAAAAGTATAAAGAAAAAGTTAAAAATGACCACATGAACCTTAGCCTAATGTAGTTGTTAAGAGCCCAGAATCTGGTATCAAACTGTCTGTGTTCAAATCCTGACCCTGGTGCAAATCGCTTATCTGTCTGTGCCTCAATGGCATCAGCTGAGAAATGATCTTGGTCCATATCTCAGGAGACTGTTATGAGGCTTAGGAGTCAGTATTTGTAAAGTGCTTGTCGAATAGAGCCTGCCACATGGTAAACGACATATTTTTAAATAAATGAGATACTCATAAAAATAACAGCTAGAATTTTTGCTTATGTAATTTCAGAATTTTTTTCTATGTACACACAAATATAATTTACACAAACACATTTTTAAATGAATAGGCTTATTTCCAAATAAGATTTTGTCACCTATATGTTTTGGTAAGTTTACATACAAAAATTTTTACTCGTGATAATTTTATAATAATTTAAAAACTAATTTTTCCTTTATATTTTGTATCATGAAATAGTTTAGTAAAGTTTTAAAATGTGTATATAAAGAATAATATAATTTTATAACAAACTTTAAAATTTTTTCAGGAAATCTCTTACCCGTATTTGGTGGGATTTATTCCAAATACTTTTATGTTGCTTTTGTAAATGGTACACCAAAAATTACATTTTATAATTGATTATTAATGTGGTATAAGAATGCAATACTTTTTTTATATTCAACTTCTTTCCCATCCCCTTAGTAAATTCTGTTATTAACTATTGATTTCTTTGTTGATTTTTAGCATTTTCTGCATAAACCATCATCTAATCTGTAAATAGTTATAGCTTTATTTCTTTGTTATGTTAATATCTTCTTTTCTGAAGCTTTTGTTTCATTGTTTCCCTAAGCAGTAATGTCCACAAGGGGCCATTTTAGTTCTTATTCATGTTTTTTTGGGGGAGGGAGTAATAATTGACATCTGACATTGTGTAGGTTTAAGGTGTATAATGTGTTGGTTTGGTACATTTATATGTTGTGATACGATTCCTACAGCAGCGCTAGCCAGCATCTTTAACACGTCACATAATTATCGTCTCTTTTTTGTGTTGAGAACAGTTAAGATTTAGTCTCTTAGTAACTTTGAGGTTTATAATATTGTATTGTTGACTGTAATCACTATGCTGTGCATTAGCTCTCCAGAGCTTGTTGATCTACTAGTTGTCTCTTTGTGCCCTTAAACAACATCTCCCCGATTCCCCCACCCCTAGCCCCAGGGAACCGTCATTCTACTCTCTGTTTTTACAAGTTCTGTTTTTTTAAAGATTCTGCATATAAGTGAGATCATACCGTATTTGTCCTTCTCTGTATGACCTATCTCACTCAGTAGAATGCCTTTAAGGTCCATCCATGTTGTCTCAAATGGCAAGATTTCCTTCTTTATCATGGCTGAATAATATTCCATTGTATATTTATGCCACATCTTCTTTATCTGTCCATCCACTGACATACACTTAGGTTGTTTCCATATCTTTGCTGTTGTGAATAATGCTGCAATGAACACGGGTGTGCAGATACCCTTTGAGATACTGATTTTAATTCCTCCAGATATATACCTAATAGAATTGCTGGATCATATGGTAGTTCTATTTTTAGTTTTTTGAGGAACCACTGTACGGTTTTCCATAATGGCTGTACCAATTTACATTCCCACCAACAGTGTATAAGGGTTCCCTTCTCTCCACATCCTGCCAACACTTGTTATCTCTTCTCTTTTTGATAAAAGCCACCCTAACAGGTATGAAGTGATACCTCATTGTGATTTTGATTTGCATTTCCCTGATAATTAGTGATATTGAGCATCTTTTCATGTACCTTTTGGCCATTTGTATATCTTCTTTGGAAAAATGTCTATTTGGGTCCTTTGCCCATCTTTTAATTGGGTTATTTTCTTTTTTGCTGTTGAGTATTATGAGTTTTTAAATATATTCTGGTATTAGTCACTTATCAGATAGAAAGTTTGCAAATATTTTTGCCCATTCTGGAGGTTGTCTTTTGAATTTGTTGATTGTTTTCTTTACTGTGGAGAAGCTCTTTAGTTTAATGTAGTCCTATGTGTTTATTTTAGTTTTTGTTGCCTGTGCTTTTGGTGACTTATCTGAGAAATCATTGCTAGACCAAAGTCAAGGATCTTTTTTCTTAAGTGTTCTTCTAGGAGTTATACAGTTTCAGGTCTTAAATAGAAATCTTTGGTCCATTTCACATTAATTTTTGTGAGTGCTGTAAGGTAGGAGTCCAGTTTCATTCTTTTGCACGCTCCTGTCCAGTTTTCCCAACACCACTGAAGAAACGATTCTTTTCCCATTGTGTGTTCTTGGCTCTCTTGTCAAAAATTAGTTGACAGTATATGTGGGGGGTTATTAACGACTTTGATTTGATTTGATTTCTTGTTTCATTGTGTTACTAGGACTTTTAGCATATTGTTGAAGAAGTCGTCTCTGCTTCTCTGCTTTATTGTTTCATTTTTTTTAAATTAACAGAATTGCTTTGAACATTTTATCATTAAGTTGATCTTTGTTGTTAGTTTTTTGTTAAATATCCTTTATTAGGTGTAGGAATTCCCATAGATTCCTAATTTTATGAGAGTTTTTTTTTCTATTTCTATCATGCATGAATGCTTGTGGAATTTGTATGTATATACGTATAAATTTATATATATATATTTACATCTATTGAGATAATCATGCTATTTTTCTCTTTTAATCTGTTAATGTGATGAATTATATTATATTTTTAAATGTTAATTCCAACTTTCATTCTGGTAAATGTAAGGTGAAGATAGTGGACACTTGGTCATTCGCTATGTATTAGCTCTTATTTTCTACTAGGATTTTTACATGTCTTTACATGGATGCTATTGGTTTGCAATTTTGCTTTTATGTACAAATCTTATTTTAATCATGTATTAAGGATATACACCCATGCCATAGTGTGAGTTGCAGAGTATTCTGTCCTTTTTGCTTTCTCTGTAGTTTTTTTTAAGTTTGGACTTACCTATTTCTGTAACCTGTTGTAACTTATCATTGTGGGTAGCTCGTATTTTAGAGCACGTTGCTCTAGCTTGTCCTTTTTGAGGGAGGCATGGTGATTCATTGATGGGATATGCTATAATTTCTTTACCCAAACCTACTGAGGGACACATCAACTGACTGCCATTTTTTTCCTATCATAAACAAAAGTACATTATCCCATATTAAATTTACTCTTGTTCCTCTGTTTTAGGTGGTGATTTCTAAAGAATTTTATTTGACTTTCACCTCTCTCCACTTAGTAAATAATGTGCTTTTATTCCAGAACTTTCCTCTCAGGGACCTCTGATACATCATTCTGAGTCTAAAGGTCGTAGAGGCAGAAATACAATTTCTGATTAAATAGTCTCTAAACGAGGGACAAGAGGATGGACCTAAAGTCATTTGTAAAGTAGTATTTAGGTTCTAGCCTACCATCTTATTTCAGTCACTTACAACAGCTGCCTTTCCACCGGCATTGGAATTGCTATCCCTGAGTGTCTATTGATTACTTTTTCATTGTTCTACCTAATCACAATGTTTTCACTATTTCTTTCCTCTTTTCTTCCTATCTATCTATCATCTATCTATCTATCCATCTATCTTTGTATCTATTCATCCATCCTATTTTGTGTGACAGGGTAGGGGGGAAAGATGTAAATGACCGAAAAAAAAGCAAAACATTTCCTCTACATATTCCAAAATTCTACCAATGAGAGAGTTCTTTAGGTTAAGGAACACTCAGTTTTAAAATTAGACCACTTCTGGGACCTTAAAAGCTACTGGTTATTCTCACATTGGTATGAGTTAGTTGCTAGGTGAGATTCTTTCCCAGCTTCTTCAAAGCTAGCATCATTGAGTTAAAGTTTGGTTGAGAGGAATAAGAAAGATTTTTTGAATGTGTGTGACTATCTAGGAAGAGCCTTCGAGACCAGCGACAGGCTCAGATTCCTATGTTGTTGGGGCTTGGAGGAATAAGGGGGAGAGAAACACCAGAGGGGGAAAAGAAATACAACATGCAAACCTGAGCTATTCTGAAACTTTCCTGGGGTCAGCCCTGAAGATACTACTAAAGCCCTGAAATCTTTGTCCACCCTTGGTATAATAGCAGCTCTAAAGCCACCAAGTAATGTGGCAAATCTAGTGTTTTTATAAGCAGTCATGGAGAACACAAAGATTCTAATTTAGGGAAGAGAGACAGGATAAGTGGTTCTGAAAATGTAAGGTGAAGATAGTGGATGCATTTGTCAGAACCAAGATATTCCAGAAAATTCACTCAGACTTGACTCAGAGGAGCAGCAGACCCCAGCCTTTATGCTCTTCAAGGCGGGGTTATAAGTCACATGGGGAAAGGGGAAAGGATCAGAGGGCTCATTGCAAGTTAAATAAATACAGTGCACACAGCTAATCAGAGAAGCCTAGTTGTTTTTCTTTAGAAAAATCTCTTGAGCCCCAAGCCAAAGGTGGTGTTTGGCTCTAAATATTTTGCTTTCCAGTTGCAACTTGAATTTGCCTGGATGATGTTGGAAAGGAAAATTACAGCAGGGAGGGCTGACAAGAGAAGTTTTCACATTTTATTGTTTAAGGTCTGAATATCTGTGGATTGTGACAGAAAAATAAGTAGTCATAATGTCAAAAATCGCTACTACTTTGAACTGCCCCATTATGTTATGTTTATCCAACATAAATGGATCTTAGGGCACTGGGAAGAGTGCCCAGCGCAGACTACCCCAGAGGTCAGTCCAAGGGCAGGTGTTAAATGGGTGAAAAATCCAACTCTCTGGACTGAGCCTGCTGGATATAAAATCCAAGAAACTTATGAACTTTCTCACACTTGCAAATTAAGCAAAATAAACTATCTTGCCTTTTTATTTTACAAGGATGAAAAGTAAGCCAAACTGAACACATTTAGAGAACAGTATAGTGGAATAAACTAGGCTCTAGAAAACGAAGCTAAAAAACAACACAACACAAAACAAAACTTAAACAAAACCCCATAATTTTTAATGCATTTCTGAGCTTACAAGAAATTAAAGAGGTCTCTAAAGTTCCCTACTTCTCCCACCAAAAAATTAGTTAACCAGAAAACGGGGGGATAAACAGTAAACAGGCACAAATGGTGGAGTTTTAATGGCAAATTTCAGCACCAGCCCCAAGACTGAAAGACTGATCTTTGAGCCAGCAGGAATGTGTGAGGGCTTGGCCAGAGAAGCCCACTTTAATCCTAGGACCCTGGAAGGGGCCTGAAGTCTTATGGGTCAGCGTTGTCCCCTGGAGCCCAGGCAGAAGAAAACACAAACCCTGCTGGAGAAACGGTTATCAAGATTACTATAGAGATCAACCAAATATTAGCTCACAAGCATTCATCAACAAATATGCTAGGAAACAGAGTAAGCAGAACATAGTTTAGATCCCAAAGACTTTGGATGTCAGAACTAACAAATACAGAATATAAAATAATTATGTATAAAATGTTTAAAGAAATAAAAGATAGGATCATAAAAATAAACCAAAAAATACTTTACAAAATAACTAGGCAGACTGGAAAAATAACAAAATAGAATTTGTAAAATGAAAATATGGTTTTTTGAATAAAGTGTTCAATTATTAGGTTAGATAGAGCTGAAAAAATAATCAGTGGAATGGAAGACAGCTCTAAAGAACTTACCCAGAATATAGCAGGGAGAGAAAAAGATATAAAAAATACAAAATAGAGGGTAAGAGTATGGAAGACAGAGTGGAAATATCTAACAAACAGCTAATTAATGTCCCAGAAGAAGAAAATAGTGAGAATGATGGAAGGGCAATATCTGAAAAGGTGACAGCTGAAAAATGTCCAGAAGACTATGTATACATAGAATAATAAATTTTACAACTCCGTAATTTGTAGCGAAACACCAAAGACAAAGAGAAAAGTGTAAAGGCAAGGGAAAAAAGACAGATGACTGGAAGCATACTGACATGAGAGTTCTCCACAGCAACAACGGAATCTCGAAAAGAGCGGGTTAGTATCTTCACTATGCTAAGAGACGATAACTATCTACCTAGAATTATGCATCCAGAAAATCTCTTTCAGAAACAAGTGCAAAATAAAGACATTTTCAAAAGAAAGAAAGATGTGTGGAGTTTACCACCAACAGACTCTTAAAGAACTTCTAATTGATGCTTTAGGAAGAAATCTAAGGATCCTGGGAAGATTTTTCTGAGTGCAAGAGATATGGGAGTAAACAATTGTTAAACCAGTAAGTAAATCTAAACTAGCGTCATCTTTACAAAGGAAATTTAACAATTATATATATAATTTGTGGCATTTAAAAATGGAGTGAACCACAGTACTTCTTAAAAAGAGCAGGGAGGGTATGAGAAATAAAAGTTCTAAAGTCATTATTCTGGAAGATGTTCAATATTAATTTTTCATTTTGTTAAGGGAAGTATTTATGGTAAAATTTCTTTTAAGAAAACCACTAAAATAGCAAAAACAAACAAAGGGGAAAAATGGAAATATGCTGAGAGAGAAGCTGCTTCACTAGCATAGGAAGAAAATGCCCCTTCTCAGAAAGAAGCCTCATATATTCGTGACTTCCTACTTTTTCCTCTTTAATCCCACAAAAGCAAAGGGACAAAAATTTTAAAAGGCGAGCCTTTCTTTAATAAAGCCAAGAGATACAGAGAATTACAAGTGAGAGAATCATTATTTATACAAGAAAATTTTTCTTTATCTTACAGAAAAAATAACCATGGAATTATTTCTATAACCCCTGCACTTCACATATTTTTACCCAAGATTTATTTTCTTTAAAAATAGTTGTGGGGCCAGCCCCATGGCTGAGTGGTTAAAGTTCAGCATGCTCTACTTCAGTGGCCTGGGTTTGCAGGTTCAGATCCTGGTTGTGGATGTACTCTGCTCATCAGCCATGTTGTGGAGGCATCCCACATACAAGGTAGAGGAAGACTGGCCCAGATGTTAGCTCAGGGCAAATCTTCCTCACAAAAACAAATGAACAAATAAATAAATAAGTAAAAATAGTTGTGAAATATAGATTTAAAGAGATCACATACAAGTATATACATAGAGTTTAGAGACCAATAATAAAATAAACAGCCTGTGCCCAACAACTTTGCTAGAAAATGGTCATACCATAATTGCATCCTGTCTGCTTTCTCCAATCACGTTATGCTCCACACCTGCCAGAAGTAGTCACTTAACTGAATTTTCTTCCCTCATTTTTCTTCACTGTTGTTACTAGATATATTTTTTGATTATGTTTTTAAAGATTTATTTATTTATTTGATTAGATAATACAAATACCTGGTACAAAATTCAACAGGCACAAAGGGTATACATGGAAAAATAGGTTCTCTTACTTCTGTTGTCCCCTAGCCGTACGCTCTCCAGAAGCAAACATTACCAGTTTCTTGTGTATCCTTACAGAGATAATTTAAGCATTTACAAACATAAATGTATGAGTATTAATATCTCTCTCTCACCAACATACAGATCATAGCAAAATATACATATTGTTTGGATTTTGGTTTTTTACACTTGTTACTAGACATTTTTATATCCTTATATAATATATTGATTACTTCTAACTGTAATATAGAATTGGAATCATACCTATGCATTTTTCTATGACTGCTTAAAATTACGTTTTAAAAGTTTGTCTATATTGATTTTTATAGCTGTAATTCATTCATTTTCATTGCTATATATTTTTCAGCTTATGGATATAGTTGAAGTTATTTATTTCAACCTACAATTGATGAACATTTGCACTGATTCCCATTTTTTTGCCACAAACAATTCTACTAAAAATGCTTTTACGTGTTTCCCTGATAAATACATGCAAAAATTTTTCTGATGTATATGAAATTGCTATGTCATAGGGTATGTATATGTCCAACTCAGTGTCTTAATATAACAAGAACTTGTTTATTACTCAAGCTACATGTTAAGTATAGGTCAGTGTGGCGGAGTTCTTAGCTTCATGTTGTCTCTAGGGTGGGCCCTAAGCCAATATGACTGTTCTCCTTATAAGCAAAGGAGAATAGACAGATGCAAGAGGAGAACGTCATGACAACAGAAGCAGAGATTAAAGTGTTGCTGCTGCAAGCCGAGGAATGTTCAGGATTACTGGCAAACCACCAGAAGGTGGGAAGAGACGAGGAAGGTTCTCCCCCCGAGGTTCAAGAGGTAGCCTGACTCTGCCGACACCTTCATTTCAGACATGTGGTCTCCAGAACTGCGAGACAACACATTTCTGTTGTTTTGAGCCCCTCCGTGGTGGGTATCTGGTCACGGCAACCCTAGGAAACTAACACAAGTGGGTCATAAACATTTGTTTCTGCCTTAGGCCAGATGTAATTCCCCTTGAACTCAAAACCCATGATCTAAAAAGTAAGTTTTCACTCCCTTTTCTGCCCAGCACACATATACCCAACATACAGCGCTGGGGCAGAGCACGGTAGGTGAGTGCGTTCCGCACGACGGACGAAGAGGAACTGAATATGTGACCAGAAGAGTGGACTGTGGTAGATGCCACCACCTCCACTGATGTCCAGTCTCCCTGTCCGTCCAGGTGCATGTTAGGACTGTCCTTCCATGTGTCTTTGAAGTCAGGCATAGTCATGTGACTGGGTCTAGCAAATGAGTTTGGGTAGAAATGATGCACTTTTAGTTATTGGCCCAAGACTTACCAGCCATCATGAGAACACTTTCTGAGATGAAACCTCCATCAGGCTGAGTCCCAGCCTGGCTCTGCTGATCAGAGCTCCCCTCTCCCCACGTTGGAAACACAGGTAAATCCTTGCTGCAGTAAGCCACGGAGACCCGGGCTTGTTAGTCACCTCAGCATAATCTGGTTGATCCTGACAGATAGACAAGCATATAACTCACTGGTCTGTTCTTGTAAATATTGTATTCTGCTATAATAAAATGAAAGAAATAAGTATCTGAATTTCATTTGTAATATTCCACAAATCCTTTATTCTTCAGACTGAAAGGGATCTATGAGCATAATGACACCCCATCTAACTTTCTGTCCAATTCTTTGGCCTCTGTTGTCATTATCACTTGCGCTCATTTATACAGTTATTGAATGCCAACCATATATCAGGCCCTGTTTCAGGCATTGGTAATTAAATATAAAAAAGACATAGTTCCTGACACGAAGTAATTCACAGTCTAGAGAGGTAGATGCAGGTGTGGGCTACTTTCATCACTGCAGTGTGAGAAGTTCTGCAAAAAATCATTTTTCTATTTAGTGCATCCGGGTGACTGGGCATGCCTGCTGTGAGCTGCCTCTGGGGGTGAATCCCGGTGCGAGAAGTCACTGTGACGTGCAAATGGTCGGGGTCTCAGGTGGAAAATAAGGGAGGGGTCATAACACTTGACTCATTAGTCTGTGGAGAACCTATGTCAGAGAGAAAAGACAGATGTGAGAATCCAGAAATCAAAAAGTCCAAGGCTTAGAGAGGGGCAGAAGCAGGGTTAAAGCCAAATTTGGGATCTGCAAGACAGAACGAGGCTTACGCTGATGGAGAGGCTGGTGGGGTGATGCGTGGGGAGTGGGACTGGATACTAGGCGAGCTGGGCTCCACACGTTCACAAAATGTCACAAAAGCAGAGAGGAAGTGACATTTGAATTGCTGTTGAAGGATGACTAGGGGTTTCCCAATAATCAAAGAAACAGGATTTATTGCCAGATGGGTAAGGACTGTTCAAAATCATTTTGAGGGGCTGGCCCCATGGCCTAGTAGTTAAGTTCAGCACCTTCCGCTTCAGTGGCCCAGGTTTGGTTCCTGGGCATGGACCTACACCACTCATTGGTGGCCATGCTGTGGTGGTGACCCACATACAAAATAGAGGAAGACTGGCACAGATGTTAGCTCTGGGCAAATCTTCCTCAGTAAGAAAAAAAGAAGAAAAGAAATCATTTTGGGCAAAGGAAAGTGATATGAAATATTCCCTAGGACTAAAGTAGAGTTCATGAGGATGGAAAGGTGAAGGCTGGGGCTCCAGAGAGTTGTAAAGAACTTTCTACCTGAGGGTGAAGAGCTGGGATTTGATTTCAGAGACAATAGGAAGCCAGTGAAGTTTTTAAGCAGGAATAAGGTGTGATCTGAGTTGTTATTTTGGATGGGGTGGTTTTGCAGCCTCACAGAGAACAAGCTGGTGAGGGAAGTCCAGTGGCAGGACAGCTGGACAGAACGACTCTGCAACGGTCCAGGCAGGACACAGTGAGGGGCTGGATCAGGAGCAGTGACAACAGAGCGCTGAGGAGGGCCTGAAAATAAGACATTCCTAAGGCGGAAGGCTGGGATTGGTGCAGACCGGATGCAGGAATAGAGAAGACATAGGTAAGCTGTGCAGCCATGACTTCAAAAGGTGATGATGACAACCAGGGCTGGCGGTCGGGGACCTCAGTTCCAATTCCAGTGCTGCAACTAACTGGCTGTTGGACACTAGGAAAACCACTTTCCCTCTTGAGTTTATTTATAAAAGGGAGGGGTTAACTGGAAAATGTGAAGTTTCTTCCACCTTGAAGATTCTATTATTCTAAGCTTTTTTTCCCCTTCGTAACACTTAGTTTTAAAACCAGTGATTCACGAAATCCCTGCAATTTTTCTCTAAGGTAAACTTAGAAAAATATATCTTGCAATGCCTTTAAGACCCTAAGGGTCCAACAGTTATTGAAAATGTGATAAGCCAAATGCAGAGGTGGATGGGGTGCCTTTGGAATTTGACCTTGCTAAAACAGTGCATTACGAACAGATTCCGAGGGAGGAGATGAGGGGGACTCAGAGATAAGTCAGGAAATTGGAATTGAGCGAGATAATTAAAAATTGAAAACTATTACTCGCTTGCTATATTTCTTAAAGGCTCGTGGGTTATAGAAATATTGAACTTCAATTCTTGAGCGAAACATATAGTGAAATCAATAGATTTTTAGGCTGTTTGGTCATTCATATCTTCTTAATCATTAAGAGCACTTCTGGAAGGTCCTTGTTCTTTCTAGTGGATAGTTTTTAAGATCTTTGGCTGTAGCCTCTATTATCTAAGTTCCAGAATACAGTACAGTAAAAATGGTCACAAACCATGCATTCAATGGGAATTATTAGCAATAAAAAATGCAGCCATTTCCCTCCACATCGCCAGCAGACCGCCTGATGAATGTTTTATGTTAATGTGCAAATGTTCTTTTTGGTCTGCCTGAGTTTAGGGAAGCTGCTTGAAAATATTTCATCCCACATTTCAAATATTTTGTTCCAAGGATACCGAATAATAAAATGTGCTTCCCAGCATCTTGAATAATAAATCCATTTATTCATGAGGCAACTAATTTTGTAAACTTTATGTAATTTAGGTTTTTCTGATCTGATGTAAGATTTTCCAAGAAATAGGAAGGGTGTAGAGTAAATGGAATCTGGTCTTTTGCTTTTTACTTTTCTAAGTGTTATATTAAGACCAAATTTGACACACAGATTCTTAAGACTGGAAAATTGGATGCTTCGCTCCTAGGCCTTTAGGCTTTAGGTTTTAATATCCTTAAAATGGATAATGGGCTTATGTCAGTTATGGAAGACAAACAGGTAATGACGTCTAGAGAAACAGCATTTTACCCGCAGTTGCGGAAGAATGTATTTTAAAGCTTCCTGTGCTGTGACACAGCCTGGAGGGAGGAGAAAGGAGAAAGAGGCAAAAATCGTGGGACCCGGCTGCTGTGGCTCTGAGAGGACGCAGGGAGAAAACCTGTCATTACCATCTGGAAGTCACTGGGCTGAGTGCTAACCGCCATTTTGATGTGGCCTAGAGCTTGGTTGGGGTAAAAAGCGGGGGGATGTGGAGCTGGGAATGGGCTCTTGGTAGCTGGCAAAAGCAAGGGGAGGGAGATGACTGTTTCTGTTCATTCACTTATTCATCCATCCATTCATTCATTCAATAGTCATTGAAATGTAGTATGTCCTGGGCATTGATGAAGATAGAGCAGTGAACAGTACAGACAAAACTCCAGCCTTTAAGGAGCGTATAGTTTAGCGAAGAAAGTCTAATAAACAAACAAGCAAAAGCTATTAGCACGTCAGAATGTGATAAGTGTTAGGAGAAAAGTAAAGCAGGTGTGCTGATGGGGATCAGAAGGCTATTTTAAATAGGTGGTGGGGAGGGTCTCGCTGATAAGACAGCATTTAAGAAGTGAAGGAGGGTGAGCGAGAGCCCACCATCTGAGAAGAGGGCATATTCAAGGAAAAGACCCTCCCAGGTGGAGGACAAATAACTGGGACAGGAGAATTTTGGCTTGTTCATGGAAGCAGATGGGGGGGGCGTGCGGACCTGGGGGACACTGGAGGAGACGAAGCCTGCAATGTTGGGTGCGGGTGGGGGCTGTCCAGAGCACAGAGCACCTTGTAGATTCTTCCTCTGCCTGAGATAGAAGCCACTGCAGAGGATTAAGCTGTGGAGAAATGGGATCTGACGTGGATTTTCAAATAATCACTCTGGTTGCTATGTTGCAGATAGACTGTGGGTGGAGCTGGGAGCTGGGGCAAAAGCAAGGGTACAGATACGTGGATCTTTCATCATTAAGATGAGAGATGGCGTGGCTTGAACCTGGGTGAAAGGAGTAGAGATGAGACGTGGCTGGATTCTGAGTCTTTTCCGAAGGTGGCTTCAGCAGCATTTCCTGATAGATTGGATATATGTTACAAGAGAAAGAGAGGAGTCATGAATGACTACAATAATTTTGTCTGAGCACCTAGAAGGATGGCATTGCGAGACAGGGAAGACCAGGAGGTGCAATGGGAAAGGTTAGCAGTTTCTTTCTGAACCTGTTAAATTTGGAATGTTTCAAAGTGAGAAACATTTGGAGGGAAAACCAACAAAACATGCTCTCCCTCAGATTTTAGTACGTATTGTTTAGGAATACAGATACGTGTGGCAAAAGTTGATAAACTAGAAGAGAATGAAAAATACAAAATTTCAGGTCATGGCTTCATCTCCATCTGGGGGAGAACAGGCAGTGATGCACAATGAAGCGGCACAGGTTGATGCAATGAAACTGGTGACGCTGCAGTCTTCAGGTGAGCAGAAGGTTCATGGCTGTACATTTTACTGTGTTCCATAAGTTACATATATTCTGTCGTATTAATCAAATATTACATGATAAAAATTTAGAAAGAGAAGGAAACGAATTGGAAACGGGGAGTCTAGACAGCTATTTTGGGGGTGTTTTGATGAAGAGGAGCAGAGAAATTGTGTTGAAATGGGGTCAAGAAAGGGTGTTTTAAAGTTGAGTATTAGAAAAGGATGTGTATATGCTGATGGCAATGAGCCAGACGAGAGGGAAGCAGTGATGTGCCTCCTGTTTTCGTTGGGGCATCCCCGCCCTACACCATGCCTGCCTGTCCCAAAGCCCTGAGCCTCTCGGTTTACACTATCAGAGAATGAAGGTCCAGGCTTCCGGGCTTCAGATAGGGGCATCAGTTTGGCTAAGCAGAGTTGGGGGGAATACGTGGTTCTAGATTTTTGCAAAGAGACGTTGGCCCTGTCGTCTTGTTTCAGCCCCATAATCACCACTCTCTACACATCCTTGAAACTGCCGGCTCTGAGAGCTTATGGAGTGAACCCTGTGGCTTCTTGGCTCGCTCTTCTTCAGGTTGGAATTCGGTTTTCTCGTGACTTCTAAGTCGTCATTCATCCATCTATTTCCCAGCTTTCAAAATTTGGGTGTGCTCATTTCTTCTCCTTCCTACGTCTCTTTGTGGGGCCAGAGAAGTTCAGTTCCTGTGTCGGTCTTTCTTGGGGAAAAGCCATTTCCACTTCCCTCAGGGTTAGACATCGGGCCTTCTCAACTGAGCGCTTGAGTCACCTGATTTTTATGTGAAGTGCCACCTCCATGATGAGAGGAACTCGATTCACCTGCCTGTGATGAAAAACAAAACAAGACACCTAGCACTCCAGAGACCTCCCAGGCATGGTGCTCCCCACTCCCTTCTGTTCTGCCTCCTCTTCCCTCGGTCTCCCTCCTAGTCCCACAAAGTGCTCTTGCCAATGCAAACTAGCAAACTCCTCTTGAGACTGAGCAATGGTGAAGATAGAGAATGTGATTGTGCCCAAATGGCCTTTGCTTAAGGGGGACACAACCCCTGAACACTGCAAAATTGAGAAACCATGGAGCCCAGCTGTGCAGCAAGAAGCTGTATGTTTTGCAGAACTAACAGACCTGTGGGCAAATGCAACTGGTTAGAAAACAAAGGCCTTTGTGTCCTGTGTGTATGATTGCACACAGCATTTGCTGGGAAACAGGTGGCTGTGTGTGCTCAGCCTTTTTTTTGAGAAGGCAGAAGCGCCATATTGGGTCCCTGCTAAGAGGAAGGCTGTCCTCCCTGACTTTGTGCTACGGCTCTGGCAACACCCCGCCTTGGACAATGAGATGACTTTGTGCTACGGCTCTCACAACACCCCGCCTTGGACGATGAGATGATTTCCAGGTTTGTATCATTTTTTTCCCAAAGAGCTTTGAAACACACCCAACACATATTTAAATCCTACCCCATCCCCAGTTTGTAAATATAGAACCAGAGGAACAGAAACATTAAACAATGTGCCCACTGTAACTCTGCAAGCCACAGACAGGTTCTGGAGCAGAGTTCAGGCCATTTGTCCTTGCTAATGCACCCAGAGACCCTAGTTTTGCTGGGAAGATAGTGTAAGCAAGCAGATAATTGTCAACATACTCTGTCTCTTGGAATTTTCAATGTTTATTTATTAAACTTTCTGACTCAAGGCCATGGTGATGGATTTCCAGGATTTTTTTTTTCCTGAGGAAGATTAGCCCTGAGCTAACATCTGCCACCAATCCTCCTTTTTCCTGAAGAAGACTGGACCTGAGCTAACATCCGTGCCCATCTTCCTCTATTTTATATGTGGGGCCCACCTGTCACAGCATGGCTTGATAAGCTGTGCGTAGGTCCGCACCTGGGATCCGAACCGGTGAACCGTGGGCCACTGAAGCGGAAGATGCAAACTTAACTGCTGCACCACCAGGCTGGCCCCCAGAATATTCTTTATTAAAAAATAAACAAAGTTAAAAAGAGACTGAGCATTTCATTGGCAAGTCCAAACTGGAATAGGTTTAAAAGTTAGAGTATAATCCGTCATGAAGGGACAATTCGAATGATGAATTAATAACGAACTAATGATATTAAGTTCTTAGGATGGAAATTGGATCTATCACATGTGCACAGAGAAAGCTGGACAAGGTGAATTAATCAATGACCTATGATCTTACACAGAATTCTGATTAGTACATTTCTTCCCAACAGTCATAACAAAATAGAACCCCTAAATGATCTATCAAAGATACCTTAAAAATGTGACAGGCACAGTACAGTCATTGTAAATTGCCCCAGATTAGTATCATATTTCACAAAATGAGAGATACGTGAAAGAAGATTCATAGCTGGGCCAGTCAAGACTAACGAAGACCCGTAGTCTTAATGGTGATAAGTTTTAATCACATTCATGCAACCTCTGAACTTTTCGAACTACTGTTATTATGTTTGTTTTTTTCTGGTCAAAGATGTCTTTTGAAGCTTGGGTTCTAAAACTGTTGCATTTCTCAGGTCAGCAAATATCGGGAAAAAATAGGGGGTGATGTAACTGCCACCATGCAACAGACTGAACTATGAGTCACAATTTTCCCCTCCCCTCTGGTGTGGTTCTACTTTCACAACCTTGGCCCCATGGATGGTGGAGAGTACTTCTCCACCCTTGACTTTGGGCTCAACCACATGATTCACTTTGGCCAAAGGAATGTTGGGTTTTCTCTCTTGCTTCTCTGCCACCGGCATAGGAAGAACATGCCTGGATAGCCCAGTGCCCCAGGAGAATGAGAGGCGTACGGCGGAGCTGCTCCAGCCAGTCTGGAGATGAATGATCAGGAAATAAATGCTTATTTTTATGTGAGGCTGAGTTTTGGGGTAGTGTGTTACATGAAATTATTACGGCTGTCACTGCCAGATCTACTCAACAGTTTATTTTATTTGCCAAGCAAGAACAGTAAAGGACAAAAATTCTCATTATTACTATCATTTCATAATAGACGGAACATTTATTACTAAACAATAGAAAGACCATAATTTAAAATAGAGAACATTCCTTTAAACTGAAATATTTAACTCTATGAAAAACGCATTAAAGAATTTTCATTTTTCTCATTTTTTTAATGGGAGCTGTGGAAATGTCATCACTGGTTTGTAGCCGTCTGGGGAATAACTAGGAGTCTTCACATAGGGTCTAGGCATGGGTCCCCCGGCAGATTTCACTGATCTCTCCAGCTGTACATGAGTCAGAGTTCCTGCATATTCCTTTTACTGTATCTCAGGGCACCATTTTGGTGTAATATAGCTTTCGTAAAAATTTCCTTTCTTTACTTCTTCAAAAGGCAAGCAACACCCCTTGCATTTAAAGTGCACTGTTTCTGCGGGCGAGGGTGTTCTGAAACAGCCTGGCGGAGGTCCTGCAAGGCGGGGTCTGAGTGTCTCTAAATGGAGCAAGTTGTTTCCTGGCTTCATCTGGGGGTCTTGGCTGCTGACACCTATCGTGTCACTGAGCATGTCCTCACTGAAAGCCACCTGAGCAGCGTGGCTTAGGCAGTATGAGGTTTGCTTTGCTTTCCTCACATTGCTTTCCTTCCTTACTTTTAGCACCACTCTTAACAAGAAAATAAAGATAATCATCCAAAAGATTGAATATCAAATCACTGGCTGCAGAATATAAATCATAGCCCAAGAGAAGGAGTTTGGCTCTTCCTCTTCTTATAAACCATGAAAGTGGCTATTTGCACAAAAAAATCATGGTCTGGGGACAATAAAACAAAAAAAAAATTCAAGTGGAAGAACTTCCTAAGGCAGGTGGAAAGCTAATTGAGTTTTCCAGATGACAGCAAAACCCAAACCTATTGCTTCTCACCATCCTGCTGCTCACAGCCTGTTAATTCAGCCAGGCTCTGGGGCGAGCCGCCAGACCCCCGGCAAATCAGGCAGCCACTAAGTGCTGCTGTGGTGGGCTCTGCGTTGCAAAGCCCTCAGGTTCTTTTGGTTCTTGTTTTTGAAGTTAAGAAACCCAGCAAACTGTATATACATATACAAACGAATGCGTGTAAAAAGGGTGAAAATGGAATAAGTTCTGTAGTCTAGCTTTCAATATTGTACCAGTGTCAATTTCCTAGTTTTGATATTATACTTAGGTTGCCAGACTTTGCAAATAAAAGTACAGGACACTGAGTTGAATTTGAATTTCAGAGAAACAACAAATAATATTGGGACATACTTATACTAAAAAAATTATTTGCCATATATCTGAAATTCAAATTTAACTGAATATCCTGTATTTTATTAGGCAATCCTAATTAGACTACAGTTATTTACAATGTCACTATTAGGGGAAGCTGGATGAAGACGACTTGGGACTTCATGGACCATTTTTGCAACTTCCTGTAAGTCCGTAATTATTTCAAAATAAAAAGTTAAAAAAAATCATATCCTCCACTAAAAATCTTACATATAAAAATATAAGAATATAGGCATCCCCAGATAACCTGGGAATGAAGTGGATTTTCTGCCTTGCTGGTTTATATGTTATTCGTTGAGCTGCAGTGGATTTGAAGAGGCTGGGTACGTTTCTCTCAAATATGGAAAAAAACTGTTAAGACAACTGGCAAAGATAAACTGTGTGTGGCAAGCCCGTCTTCCTTTTCTGTTAAAATCTTGAGTGCACCTCATTTTCTGGCGGTTGGGCAGCAAATAGCATTTTCACTCTGATGTGGCTGGAAGTGAGCTCTTCTTGATGTCCTGCATCCCCAGTGACAAACTGTCATGGCTACCAAAGTGATGTGGCTAAATTCCATGGCCAAAGATCAGGCTAAACTGAGATTAGGAGCTGAATTTCTATTTCTTGTCCTAGAGGAATTGCCTTTAGGACTATTAAGTATGTTAGGATGAACTGAGGATCAGTATCATCAAATTGCTGAATTCTAGGGACCAACCCCAAGGTGACACTCCAAGGGAAGGTACACCATCCACCTGGCTAGGCATTAGGCCTGCATCCTTGGTCATTTCCTAGACTGATGAGGTCTGAGGCTCCATCTTATTCCTATAATTTAAAACCAAGACAAGGAATCTGAGTCCTTGGCTAGCTTTTATTCTCCTAAGCTTTTCTGTTATTAAATTTTAGTGTCCTTGCACAGCAGTCAGAAAATCTGGCCTATGTGTTTTCCACTTTTTGAGATTTATTGAGATGTGTGTATTGGTGTAAAAGTGGAGCCGAACAACAGAGACAGCCAAATCATAATCCCCCACCTAGGATTATATTTGAGGGAATTTTAAAAAAATACTTAGTAAGCTAAAACTAGAAGAGGTTTTCTCAACTTAAGTATATCTGCCAGAAAACACCACAGTGTGATGGTGAAACATTAAAAGCAACTTGATGAAAGTCAGGATAAGGTAAGGCTTTTATCAATCTTATTATTTAATGTTGTCCTAAGGGCCCTGGCTAGTGCACTAAGATAAGAAAAATAGGCGAATAGAGACAAAATTTTTATAATTATTGTAATTAGAGTAACATTTTGAAAGAAAATGTATGTCCAATATTAAGTTTTTTGTTATTTTATTTTATTTTTGTTTTTTTCCCCCTCTGGGCTATGCCATTTTGCTGACCCCCTACCCCAACTCATTAACTCAAGTCTTCTGAAAAGCATACTACACACACACAGAGATTTGAGTTGATGGCAATTTGGGCTAAAAAGTGATTGGGATGATAGCCTGTGTGGTGTCTGATATGTCAATGTGGCGCAGAAGAGAAACTGCACATGCGGAAGGCCTACAATGGGGCCGAGATGAAGCATTTAGAGAGATCTAAGAGGGGTGGTATATTAGTTAAAGTTCTCCAAAGAAACAGAACCAAATGACGTGTCCATATATAGAAAGATTTATTTCAAGGAATTGGCTCACCTGATTATGGGGGCTGGTGAGTCTGAAATCTGCAGGGCAGGACGACAGCATGGAGACCTAGGGAAGAGCTGATGGTGCAGCTTGAGTCCGAAAGTCATCAGGAGGCAGAATTCCCTCTTCTTCAGGAGACCTCAGACTTTTTTCTTTTAAGGCCTTCAATTGGTTGAATGAAACCCACCCACCTTATGAAAGATAATCTGCTTTATTCAAACTCTACTGATTTAAATGTTAATCTCATCTAAAAAATACCTTCACAGAGACATCTAGACTAGTGGCTGACTAACTATTGTGTACCATCACCTAGCCAAGCTAACACATAAAATTAACCATCACCAGTCTACCCCTTGTCAACTTGGCACCCAAACATATCTCATTAAGCCACACTTAATCTCCCAAGACAATAAGAAGGCCCTACTTCCTCCTAACATGATACAACTATTCTACATTTAACTGAAACTGCACTAATCCTTCCCCCAGAAGAGGATGCCAAGTCCTTGTTGATATTCACTCTTCTTGTTGATATCCTGTGGTATACAGAGGTATCTGGGAGCAACATCTCCCACTCAGTCTTCCACCTTCCCCAAATCTTGTAGATATTGAAAGAGATGCTGGCTTTAAACCATGTTTTCCTTAGAAATAAAGGACAATATCCCCAGGAGCTAACTGATGTGTGAGCTTCACAGACTTTGCCTCTTTCATAGTTTAACAAAGGATCAGCCATGCTCTGACCATTCTTAATACCTGTATTAAGGTCTGGAAATGAGTGAGAAAATTAGGAACATCCCATGCCTGTCCAGGATTAGTTGAATTTTTCGGTCATAATTCTTCTCATTTGTAGCTAAATAATATCAGTCATAAAATCTTAGAATTATTGGCAACATAGTCTGTTGTTCTATAAACCCTGGTCTATCCCCAGGATTTCATGAAGAAGCTTTTATGCAAAGGGATTTTGCTATCCTAAGAATATTTTAGAAGCTCTTGATCTAATCTAAGCCTCTGGCTCCTGGATCCTCCCTTCATCATTCTATCAATGGGGTTAGTGCCTTGGGAAGGAGCTCTATAACTTAACCAATTATAGGCGTTCTTCTTTTCTGGCTACTCAAATAAAGCAGAACCTTAGCATTCATAGATTTAACACCAGCAATTTCACCATAGTCCTCAAAGGTTCATGAAATGACCTAGTTCATAATTTTGTTAGGACATTAAGTTGAGTAACGTTTTCTTCTAGGCTGGTCTGTAGAATTGAGTCACTTAGCTAATAAGTGGACTTATTCAGAAAGTCAGCATTCATTTTTGATGTTTTTCTCCTCTTTATTGTCAAAGTAACGCTCATGGAAGGAGTAAATAGCCTTGTAAATGACTTTGGTCCTATATTTGTTAATTTATAAAAGATTGAAAGGAGTCACCTAGATTTTTTAGCTATTTATGATTAAACTTTATGGGAAAATATATACTTTAGTGGAGGCCTTTGGAAGTATTCCTAATGAATGCCAATGGCCTATCATATAATCTGTTTCCACAGGGCATTTCTCCAAAGAGCTCTGAGCGCTGCTTTAGCATTTCTTTATTACTAGGAAAAAGGAAGGGAGATATATATTGAAAGCCATAAAGATTTTGACATTGAAAATCAAATAACATTTTAAAGGCAAACTAAAGGAATGCCACCTGGATTAGCATTAGTAGGGATCAAGCCAATGGTGTGGTATGATCAATGTGTGCCTCAGTTGTCTTAGTGGAAATCCACAAGGCCAATCTTTGTGCACAAAATTTATATGATGGAAACTTTGAATTTGGTAACTCTTCTTCACAAAGTGAATCTATTTATATTATTTTATTCATCATCCCTTTTGTTCCATAACTGATTTGAGTTGGCTTATAAAGCTACTGAATTATTTGAGAACACAGTATGAGTAATATGGTAGCAATAACATGTGTGACTTTCTAAAAGTCTGTTTTATAAGTAAAAAGGAAAAATGCACTCAAAGAGGCTACCAAAGGATATCACATATATCAGGGGTCAGCAAACTATGACCCAGGGTCAGATCCAGCCCTGTTTGTGTACAGCATGCAAAGTAAGAAAGGTTTTTCTATTTTTAAATGGTTTTAAATGAAAAAGAAACCCAAACAAAAGAAGAATAATATTTTTGACACTTGTAAATTATATAAAATTTAAATTTCAGTGTCCATAAACAAAGCTTTATTGGAACACAGCCACCTTTAACTATTTATATATTGTCTACGGCTATTTTCATGGCAAAATGCCAGAGTTGGGTAGTTGAGACAGAGACTGGATGATATGCAAAGCCTAAAATAATACTGTCTGGTTCTTTATAAGTAAAAGTTTGCTGACCCTGAAATAGATCATTGAGAAATATCTCCTGCATGGAGAAGGCTAAGATGATGGAGGGTCTGGATGAACATCTGATCCCTCTCCATCACTGTAACAGCTTAACTGTGTTCTGAGTAATTGTGATGGGGTTGTGGCAACCTGGCAGTCAGAGTTTAGCTGTTTCATTCAAAGAAGAGATGAGGAAGGTGGAGGGGCAGGGACCATGGGTAGTTGGTTCTGAAGCTTTATAGTGTCTATCGAGGTGCAGCAGCACAATAGCTTGGAAGACTTGAGCTGGAGTGTTATGGAAGGCCTAGAGCATAGGCAAGGGAGAACAAAGAGCAGAAGAAAGAAACGTGAATGGGAGAGAGGAAGTGTAAGATGAGGAAGAAAAGAGGTGAATATTGAAGAGCGTTGTTGAGTCTGGCTAAATTTTCTTATTCATCTCTCCATTATTAGTGAAAGTGGTGGTTAGAGTAAGTGGGGAAGATAATACGCAAAGATGATTCTATTTCAGTCAATATCAGTTTAGACTGACTTGTTCAAATTATCAAATATTATGCAGTCAGATATGTTGACTACAATTTTGAGGGTAATGTTAGAGTATTGAAAATGCTTCATGATATTGAGGTTAGAGACCCTGAAAGGCTCAAACCTCAGCCAGCTAGTAAGTGTTATTCCATTTCTTCCTCCCCACCCCACAAGATCCACCCCAGCTGCAACCCCCTTGCCTTAAGAATTTCTCTTAAGGAACAACAGCCAAATAAGAATCAAGATGCTAAGCCAGCACCTAATACTTCTGATGCTGATTGGTAACATCTGGGTTAAGGTATGAAGGTTTAAGCTGTGAACTAAGTGGGCACCACCTACTTTGTCTTAAGCCTGAATGGAAACTCTGCAATCCTACTACCTTCAGGTTCCTACGGTAGAGAAAGCTGTTACACAGCCAGCAGTCAGGCATGCGTGCAGGCCATGCCACCCATAAATTAAGAGGAGGTTTCAAGTTCATTAATATGAAGCCTTATTGGAGAGAGAAGTTCAAAGAAAAAAACAGAAGAGATAGCCTCTTGACCTGTCTCACTGGGTCAGAGTTCACAGTGGCCATTAATGACCTGTGACACCACCCTCTACTGAAAGGGCCATATCAATGACTTAGGTTCTTGATCACTTTAGTTAGAAGCTTTTCCTTCTACGTGTATTTGTAGGTTGGGAGGAGGGCAAACTAAAGCAGGGAGAAAGTAGTAAAAAGCTCCTTATAATAATTATTCCCCAGTTTTTTTGTCTATAAAATAAAGATGGACTAAGTGATTTCCAAGGCACTTTCTTGCTCTAAAATTCTATGTTCACAATTTTTACAAATGAAGAAACTGCTTCAAATTTTATCTCTTACTGTTCTGCTAAAGAATCTTTTCCAAAAATGCAACTGATTAAAAGTTTGAAACAGACAAATGTGACCCCCAAATTATCTCATAAATCTTACTCTAATGAGTTCCAAAATAGCGTACTTCACACAGACTTAGTGATGCTGACATGTTGAATTATTTGCAATTCAAAAATCTCAAGATATTGATTTTAAATATATTTCATGGTTCCAGTCTAAGATGGCAATATTGGAGTCTCCTTAACTCTCCTCTCCCACAGACACACAGAATCTACACCACAACTCAAAGAGCAATTTCCTCTGAAAGAAATCCAGAACCTACACATTGACTCCTAACACGTTGGGCAAATGAGAAAATACCCACATAGAAACAAGCAGGAGAGGCTGAGAAGACTGAGACACCCTCTTTCCATAAACATACCCTGGGCAGAGCACCATACAATCTGGAGGAGACCCTCACTCCTAGCTTCCCCCTGAGGAGCAAAGGGCATGGACCCCACATCTAGCACCCTATATTTTAAGACTCCACATGAGAGATGGGCCCCCAAAACATCTGGCTCTGAAAGCCAGTGGGGCTTTCATCTACAAGACTCACAAAACTATAGCAACAAAGAAGCAGTTCTTAACTAGCTTGCAAAGACTAGCTGTGGCTATGCCCCATGACTCAGCACAGAGGGAGCAGGCAAAAAACACCAGTCTCCCAGTCTTTCCCTTAAAGGTGCCTATTTGCATACTTTAAAAGATGCTGCCTGAGTCAAGCTTTTAATTTAGCACACATCTAGGGGCTGATTGAGATCCTCTCCAGAAACAGGGGAAGCCAGCAGACACAACCTCAGACTTCTCCTTCTAGTCCACTGCAAACAGCCAGTAGCTCTCTGGAAGGAGCTTGTACATATATCTGGCACCTCAGCTTTTACAGCTGCTACTCAAGGGCTGGGTCCCTGGATCACCTGGTTCTGAGACCAAATGGGGCTTGCAGTCACAAGCTCCAGAGGTCTTTAGTAAACAAAGAATCAGTTCTTAATGGGGACAGGAGCAGCCCCCTGCAGTTATATTCTCTGTCCTGTGCAGAAGGAGCAGGCAAAAATGCCCACCTCTCAACTTCTCCCTGGAAGGGTCCTAACTACATACTCTTCCAGCTGCTGCCTGAAGGTCTAGCTTCCAATCATCCTGCTTTTACATCTAGGTGCTGACTGCAATCCTCCCCTTTGGGGTACTGACAGGTCTTGGTACACCCTCAATGACTGAGAACCACTAAGAATAAACAAGTTGTCTAAGACAATCATGAAGGTTTAAGAGCTTGGCCTAGACTGGTGGATGAGGTGCATCCCCCACATGGGACCACTCAGTTACAACTGGGAGAGGTGGTGTTTTTATCTAATGTGAAGAAACCAAACACTGAGTCAAGAAAAATGAAAGAATAGAGGAATATGTTCCAAACAAATGAACAAGATAAAACTTCAGAAACAGGCCTTAATGTAACAGAGACAAGTGGTGTACCTCATAAAGAGTTCAAAATAATGGTCATAAAAATGCTCACCAAAGTTGAGAACAATGCATGATCAAAGTGAGAATTTCAACAAAGAGATAGGGTATGTAAGAAAGTACCAAACAGGAACTACAGGGCTTAAAAATACAATAACTGCACTGAAAAATTCAATAAAGGGTTCAACAGCAGACTAGATCAGATGGAGAAGAGAACGAGTTTATACTGATAAGTGCCTACATTAAGATTAAAGAAAGATCTCAAATAAACAACCTAACTTTACTCCTCAAGGAACTAGAAAAATAACAAACTAAGCCCAAAGTTAGCAGAAAGAAGGAAGGAAATAACAAAGATCAGAGCAGAAATAAATGAAATAGGGACTAAAAAGACAATAGAAAAGATCAATGACAGTAAGAGCTATTTTGCAAAGATAAATAAAATTGACAAAGTTTTAGATAGACTTACCAAGAAAAGAAGACAGGAGACTCAAACAAAATTACAAATGAAAGAGGAGACATTACAACTGATACCACACAAATTCAAAGGATAGTAAGAGGCCACTATGAACAATTATTTACCTTCATAAGGACAACCTAGAAGAAACAGATAAATCCCTAGAAACATACCACCTACACAGACTGAATCATTAAAAAATAGAAAATCCAAACAGACTAAATAAAAGACTAGTAAGGAGATGAATCAGTAATCAAAAGCCTCCAACGAATTAAGTCCAGTATGAGACAGCTTCACTGGTGAATGCTACCAAGCATTCAGAAAAGAATTAATACAAGGATCTCATCAAGATGGCGGCATAGGCAGACTCTGAACTCATCTCCTCCCACAAACACAACCAGGTTACAACTATTTTTGGAAAAATTACCCTGGATGGAAAACTGAAAACTGGATAAAAAGAACTCCCACAACAAGGGACAGTCCTGGCTTAGGCAGAAGAAGTGGAAATTCCTTCTGGAGAGGAAAAAAAGCCACCTTCAGGAGCAGCAGAGTTTCTCAGCTGGCCAGGGGGGAGCCACCCTAAGGTACACAGCCCTCCCTGGAGGAGTGAGGTCCTGAGTGGGGGCCGATACTGCTATAAACATCCTTCAGACTCAGCCCAACTGAGACAAGGGTCTTACTGTCTGGCTTCACTGGCTATTAACTGCAGCAGGGATGCCCCCAGAAAAGCTCTGGGACAAAAGCCAAAAAGGCCTGGTCTTAAAGGGCCCACCCACAAACTCACCCAGCTCAGCAACCTAAAATCACCAGACAGAAGGCTGACAGTCCATTGGTGAAAAGAGACTCACCTGGTGGGCTCTGGGGGCATCTCGGTGAGAGGAGAGACCTCTCTGGAGACTGAGACATTGGTGGTGACCATTGTTCTTAGCTGGTCCAGGCAAGCTGACACAGACCCAAGCAGACCCATTGAAATTCTTCCCCTGGCCTGTTAGCCCAGGGGTCTGCCACATCCACTAGAGCACAGATTTAATCTAGTTCAGCCAGAGCAGGCAGCCCACCCTAGAGACCACCCTGCCCAACAGCAAGCCCTCAGGCTACTTGGCAGCCTGCATTGACTGGGTGCCTTCATCCTCTACAGGCAGGTGAGCGTGTCTGCCTCTGTGGGGTAGGCCCTATGTGAGGACCAGGTAAACTAAGAGGGGGGCATTGGTGGAGAGGTGGGGTCCTCTGCAGAGCAGCATCGGGGTATACTCCAGGGGGTTGGGAAGTGTGCACAGACCAGGACTGTGTTGACAGTGTGTGTGGTTCTGTGGCAGGTGAGGTTTATCAGCAGCAGAAGACTGTGCTTCACAAATAGCCATAAAAAGGATCAGCCCCACCTTCCAATGCCTGAAACAATTGAGTACTCCCATGACTAGGGCCAGCCCCAGCAGCTGCACTCCTAAGAAAACTGACAACAACCTTGTAGGCCTGAGGCCTATAGCAATGGTAAGCCCCTGAGCCCAGCAACCAGCTACACTGGGTACATACCCAATTAACAGGAAAACTGCAACAGGAGTGTGCTGTTAGACCTTGTAGCTGACGGTGCTGAGGCTCCCCAACCAGATTTACAAACAGCTGGCCAGGGAAGGATAGCCTAGATTCCCTGGGCACCTGCAGTAAGAGCAACCCTGCCATAGCAGAAGGAAACAAGTAGCCCACAAAGGGGTCACTCCTGGATCATTTGGACTTATGGTGAGAAGGAAGCACACTGCTGGGCCTCAAAAGTCATCTCTTACATAAGGCCACTTCTCCAAGATCAGGACACATAGCTGACTCACTTAATACACAGATATAAGCAAAGAGAAAGAGGTATAATTAAGAGACAAAGGAATACATTCCAAGCAAGGGAACAGGACAAAACCCCAGAAAAAGGACTAAATGAAACAGAAATAAGTGATCTACCCAACAAAGAGTTCAAACAAAAACTCATAAGGATGGGAAGGATCCAACATGGCATCGTGAGTAGTCCTCTTTGTCTCTCCCCCTTCGAGTCTACAATTATTTGGACACATCGCTTAACAAAGGATATCCAGACAGCATCTCAGGACGTCTGAGAGACCCACGCAACTATACATCGGAAGGCAGACGGACTTTCCTCCGGGAGGATGTGGAAATAGGTGAAAACTCTCCGACCCCAACTGAACAGCCTAGTACCCGCAAGCGGCTTTCTTCCAACGGACACCCCCAGAAGATCAACACACATCTAGTGCAGGAGCGAGCACACAACAGAGGAGCGACGGTGGAAACAGGTGACCAGAACCCTACCTAAACCCCCCGCAATTACTCCTAAACGCAGAGGGAAACTCTAGAGTTACACACCTGAACCCACAGGGAGAGTCTCTCCCTGCCATTGGCGGGGAGATCCCGCCTAGTGTTCACGGCGCCTGGAGGGTCCCAGAGAGAATCGCTGAGGGTACAGAGGTCCCCCGGCTGCCACTGCCTGCACGGTGGGGCTAGGGATTGCCGGAGATCTCGGAGCGGACTGGGGCTGGGTGAAGCTCCAGAGGCCGGCTCCACGGCCTGGAGGGGAAGCTCCAGAGTTCTGCCTGGGCAGCAGACAAAACTCTCTGTCTGCTATTAGCGGAGGGGCCACGCCCAGCATCCACAACACCAGGAGGGTCCTGGAGAGGAGAATATCAGGCAGGGCAGCAGCTGACCAGCTACCACTGAAATCAGGATCTCTGGCTATCCCCCAAGACAGGGCAAAGGGCTCCCCGAGTTCCTGGGGAACAGGACTGGGGCTGGGTGGAGTTCCAGCGACCCAGCTCCGTAGCCTAGGGGGAAACCCTACAGGCTCACAGCAGCCTCAGGGAAAGCCTCTGCACAGCACTAGTAGAAAGCACCCATCCGGCAGCCACAAGGCTGGAAGACCCCGGGACAAAAGTAGCATAGCTAGGTGAACTAACCACAGACTGTAGAAGATGCCAATAGCTCTCCTGTGACCCATAATGGACAAGTGAGATTTTGTGGGTGCCGACAGTGACGGAGTGACAAATATAAGTGATCCTACCCCTGGCCGCTGGAAAAGCCCATAACACCGTTGCAGACCCCAAGGAGGGAGCACGTCTAGGTGGGCTGCAACAGTAGGCACCAGCAGCCTGAAGCCCCCCTGTGACGGCCCCCATGGCAGAGGAGGGAATCCAAAGGACCACTGTGACTACGAGGAGGGGCCCAGGCCCAGTTAGCAACTGTGGATAGGGTTCCTGGTTGGTGCAGTATAAACAGCTGTTCCCCCACCGCAGCAGCAGAAACAAGTGAAAGGAGCAACTAAACTCTATCTCTATGCGGAGGCACAAATCAACAACATCAAGCAATATGAAAAAATACATTAAATCTCCAGAACAGAAGGAAAATAACAAATACACAGAAAACAATCCCAAAGAAAATGAGATATATAACCTAAATGATGATGACTTCAAAACAGCCATCATGAAAATACTCACTGAGTTAAGAGAGAATTCTGACCGACAACTCAATGAGTTCAGGAGCTATGTCACAAAAGAGTTTGATACGATAAAGAAGAACCAAACAGGAATATTGGAAATGAAGAACATAATAGAGGAGATTAAGAAAAATCTAGATGCACTGAACAGTAGGGCCGATAATATGGAGGAAAGAATTAGCAATTTGGAAGATGGCAATATAGAATTGCTGCAGGAAGAGGAGGAGAGAGAAGCAAGACTAAAAAGAAATGAAGAAACTCTCCGAGAATTATCAGACACAATTAGGAGATGCAACGTAAGGATTATAGGTATAGCAGAGGGAGAAGAGAAGGAGAAAGGGGCAGAAAGCCTATTCAAAGAAATAATGGCTGAGAACTTCCCAAATCTGGTGAGAGAGATGGATCTTCAGGTGACAGAAGCCAATAGATCTCCAAACTTTATCAATGCAAGAAGACCAACCCCACAGCATATAGTAGTGAAGCTAGCAAAAGTCAACGACAAGGAGAAAATACTAAGGACAGCCAGGCAAAAGAAACTGACCTACAAAGGAACCCCCATCAGGCTATCAGCAGATTTCTCAGCAGAAACTTTACAGGCTGGAAGAGACTGGAATGATATATTCAAAAATCTGAAGGAGAAAAACCTACAGCCGAGAATTCTCTACCCAGCGAAAATATCCTTCAAATACGATGGAGAAATAAAAACTTTCCCAGATAAACAAAAATTAAGGGAGTTCATTGCCACAAAACCTCCTCTTCAGGAAATCCTCAGGAAAACCCTCATTCCTGAAAAATCCAAAAAAGGAAAGGGGCTACAAAACCAAGAGCAGAGGAGATAAGTAGAAGGACAACAACAGAGAGTAGCAGCTCTTCATCAGAACAGATTAAACCATGGGACGAGAAACAAAGGAAATTGAAGAAAACCGGAAAACAAGACACAAAATGGTAGTGGTAGGCCCACACATCTCAATAATCACTCTAAATGTAAATGGATTGAACTCCCCAATCAAAAGACACAGAGTGGCAGGATGGATCAAAGAACAAGACCCAACAATATGCTGCCTCCAGGAAACACACCTCAGCCCCAAAGACAAACACAGACTCAGAGGGAAGGGATGGAGAACAATACTCCAAGTTAATAATGAACAAAAGAAAGCAGGTGTCGCTATACTAATATCAGACAAGGTACATTTCAAAGCAAAACAGATAAAGAAAGACAAAGAGGGACAGTATATAATGATAAAAGGGACTCTCCACCAAGAAGACATAACACTTATAAATATATACGCACCCAACACAGGAGCACCAAAATTTGTAAAGCAACTCTTAATAGAACTAAAAGAAGACATCAACAACAAGACAATAATAGTAGGGGACCTCAACACACCATTAACACCAATGGACAGAACATCCAGACAGAAAATCAACAAGGAAATAATAGAATTAAATGAAAAATTAGACCAGATGGACTTAATAGATATATATAGAACACTTCATCCAAAAACAGCAGGTTACACATTCTTCTCAAGTGCACATGGAACATTCTCAAGGATTGACCATGTTTTGGGAAACAAAGCAAACATCAATAAATACAAGAGAGTTGAAATAATATCAAGCATCTTTTCTGATCATAATGCTATTAAACTAGAACTCAACTACAAGAAAAAAGCAGAGAAAGGTGCAAAAATGTGGAGACTAAACAACACGCTTCTGAACAAACAATGGATCATTGAAGAAATTAAAGAAGAAATCAAATATTATCTGGAGACAAATGAAAATGAGAACACGACATACCAAATCATTTGGGATGCAGCAAAAGCAGTCCTAAGAGGGAAATTCATCACAATGCAGGCTCACCTCACTAAACAAGAAAAAGCTCACATAAGCAACCTCAAACGACACCTAACAGAACTAGAAAAAGAAGAACAAAGCCCAGAGTCAGTAGAAGGAGGGAAATAATAAAAATAAGAGCAGAAATAAACGATATTGAAACAAAAAAGACAATAGAAAGGATCAATGAAACAAAGAATTGGTTCTTCGAAAGAATTAACAAAATTGACAAACCTTTAGCCAGACTCACCAAGAAAAGAAGAGAGAAATCTCAAATAAATAAAATTAGGAATGAGAGAGGAGAAATCACAACAGATACCAATGAAATACAAGAGATCATAAGAGAATACTATGAAAAACTATATGCCAACAAATTGAACAACCTGGAAGAAATGGACAAATTCCTAGACTCCTACAATCTCCCCAAACTGAATCAGGAAGAAATGGAGAATCTGAATAGGCCAATCACAAGTAAGGAAATAGAAACGGTAATCAAAAACCTCCCCAAAAATAAGAGTCCGGGACCGGACGGCTTCTCTGGAGAATTCTACCAAACATTCAAAGAAGACTTAATACCTATTCTTCTCAAACTGTTCCAGAAAATTGAGAAAGATGGAGTACTCCCTAACACATTCTATGAAGCCAACATCACTCTGATCCCCAAACCTGACAAGGACAACACAAAGAAGGAGAACTACAGGCCGATATCACTGATGAACATAGATGCAAAAATCCTCAACAAAATTTTGGCAAACCAAATACAGCAATACATCAAAAAGATTATACACCATGATCAAGTGGGATTTATACCAGGGACACAGGGATGGTTCAACATCCGCAAGTCAATCAACATGATACACTACATCAACAAAATGAAAAACAAAAACCACATGATCATCTCAATAGATGCAGAGAAAGCATTCAACAAGATCCAACACCCATTTATGATAAAAACCCTCAATAAAGTGGGTATAGAAGGAAAGTACCTCAACATAATAAAGGCCGTATATGACAGACCCACAGCCAACATCATACTCAATGGACAAAAACTGAAAGCCATCCCTCTGAGGACAGGAACAAGACAAGGGTGCCCACTTTCACCACTCCTATTCAACATAGTACTGGAGGTGCTGGCCAGAGCAATTCGGCAGGAAAAAGAAATAAAAGGAATCCAAATAGGTAACGAAGAAGTAAAACTCTCGTTGTTTGCAGACGACATGATCTTCTATATAGAAAACCCCAAAGAATCCATAGAAAAACTATTAGAAATAATCAACAACTACAGCAAAGTAGCAGAGTATAAAATTAACGTGCATAAATCAGTAGCATTTCTAGACACTAACAATGAACTAACAGAAAAAGAACTCAAGAACTCAATCCCATTCACAGTCGCAACGAAAAGAATAAAATACCTTGGGATAAACTTAACCAAGGAAGTGAAGGATCTATACAATGAAAACTACAAGACTTTCTTGAAAGAAATTAACGATGACATAAAGAGATGGAAAGACATTCCATGCACATGGATTGGAAGAATAAACATAGTTAAAATGTCCATACTACCTAAAGCAATCTACAGATTCAATGCTGTCCCAATTAGAACCCCAAGAACATTCTTCACAGAAATTGAACAAACAATCCTAAAATTCCTATGGGGCAACAAAAGACCGTGAATTGCTAAAGCAATCCTGAGCAAGAAAAACAAAGCCGGCGGAATCACAATCCCCGATTTCAAAACATACTACAAAGCTACAGTGATCAAAACAGCATGGTACTGGTACAAAAACAGGTCCACAGATCAATGGAACAGAATTGAAAGCCCAGAGATAAAACCACACATCTATGGACAGCTAATCTTCGACAAAGGAGCAGAGGGCCTACAATGGAGAAAAGAAAGTCTCTTCAACAAATGGTGCTGGGAAAACTGGACAGCCACATGCAAAAGATTGAAAATTGACCATTCTTTTTCACCACACACCAAAATAAACTCAAAATGGATCAAAGACCTAAAGATTAGGCCTGAGACAATAAGTCTTTTGGAAGAAAATATAGGCAGTACACTCTTTGACATCAGTTTCAAAAGAATCTTTTCGGACACTATAACTCCTCAGTTGATGGAAACAATAGAAAGAATAAACAAATGGGACTTCATTAGACTAAAGAGCTTCTTCAAGGCAAGGGAAAACATGATTGAAACAAAAAAACAGCTCACTAATTGGGAAAAAATATTTTCAAGCCACTTATCCGACAAAGGGTTAATCTCCATAATATACAAAGAACTCACACTGCTTAACAACAAAAAAAAAACAACCCGATCAAAAAATGGGCAGAGGACATGAATGGACATTTCTCAAAAGAAGATATGAATATGGCCAATAGACACATGAAAAGATGTTCATCATCGCTAATCATCAGGGAAATGCAAATCAAAACTACACTAAGATATCACCCTACACCCGTTAGATTGGCAACAACATCCAAAACCAAGTGCGACAAATGTTGGAGAGGTTGTGGAGAAAGAGGAACCCTCATACACTGTTGGTGGGAATGCAAACTGGTACAGCCACTATGGAAAACAGTATGGAGATTTCTCAAAAAGTTAAAAATAGAAATACCCTATGACCCAGCCATCCCATTACTGGGTATCTATCCTAAGAACCTGATATCAGATATCTCAAGAGTCCGTTGCACCCCTATGTTCATCGCAGCATTATTTACAATAGCCAAGACGTGGAACCAACCTACATGCCCAGAAACTGATGATTGGATAAAGAAGATGTGGTATATATACACAATGGAATACTACTCAGCCATAAAAAAAGACAAAATTGGCCCATTCACAGCAACGTGGATGGACCTCGAGGGTATTATGTTAAGCGAAATAAGCCAGTCAGAGAAATACGAACTCTATATGACTCCACTCATAGGTGGAAGTTAGTATATTGATAAGGAGATCTGATTGGTGGTTACCAGGGAAAAGGGGGGGTGGGGGGAGGGCACAAAGGGGGAAGTGGTGTACCCACAATATGATTAACAAAAATGTACAACTGAAATCTCACAAGGTTGTAATCTATCATAACATTAATAAAAAAAAACTCATAAGGATGCTCACAGATATTGGGAGATGACGGGATGAACACAGTGAGCTCATCAACAAAGAATGGAAAAATATAAAAAAGAATCAATCAGAAATGAAGAATACAATACTGGAAATGAAAAATTCACTAGAGGGACTCAATAACAGAGTAGATGATACAGAAGAATGGATCAGCTAGCTGGATGAAAGACTAGAGGAAATCACCCAAGCTGAACAGTAAAAAGAAAAAAAAATCTGACAGAATGAGAACAGTCTAAGGGAACTCGGTGACAATATCAAGTCACTAACATTCATATTATAGGTGTCCCAGAAGGAGAAGAGAGAGACAAAGGGGCAAAAAATTTATTTGTAGAAGCAATAGAGGAAAATTTCCCTAACCTGAGGAAGGAAACAGACATCCAAGTACAGGAAGCACAGAGAGCTCCAAACAAGATAAGCCCAAAGAGACCCACACCAAGACACATTATAATTATAATGTCCAAAATTAAAGATAAAGAGAGAATTCTAAAAGTGGCAAGAGAAAGGCAACAAGTGACATACAACAGAAAGCCTGTAACGCTATCAGCAGACTTCTCAGCCAAAACCATACAGGCAAGAAGAGAATGGCATGACATATTCAAAGTGCTAATAGCAAAAAACCTACAGCCAAAAATACTCTATCCATCAAGGTTGTCATTCAGAATGGAAGGAGAGATAAAGAGCTTCCCAGACAAGCAAAATTTAAAGGAGTTTATCACCAAGAAACCACTTCTACAACAAATGATGAAGGGATTTATTTAATTGCAAATGCAATGACCACAAATAGGGATAAAAAAATTATCAACACCCACACACACACTGAAAAACCAGGCAGAAAAATCACTGGTAAAGGTAAAAATATAGTAAAGGTAGCAGGTCAACCACCTGTGAAGACAATATGAAGGTTAAAAGACAAAAGTACCAAAGTTACCTATTTCAATGATAAGAGGGTAATGGATACACACACACACAAAAGAGATTAGATATGATTTCAAAAACATAAAATGTGTGAGGAGGGGAGTGAAAAAGTAGAATTTTTAGAAAGAGGTCAAGCTAAAGAGTCCATCAACTCAATATAGACTGTTATATACATAGAATATTATATAGGATACTCATGGTAATCACAGATCAGAAACCTATAATAAGTAAGCAAATAAGTAAGACAAAAGAAATAAAACATATTACTAAAGAAATCCATCAAAACACAAGGGAAGAAAGCAAGAGAAAAAGAAAGAAACAGAGAAGACCTACTAAAACATCCAGAAAAAAAGTAACAAAATGGCAATAAATACATATTTATCAATAGTTACTTTAAATGTCAATGGACTATATGCCCAAATAAAAGGCATAGGGTGGCCAATTGGATAAAAAAAACAAGACCCATATATATGCTGCATACAAGAGACACACTTCAGACCTAAAGACACTCACAAACTGAAAGTGAAAGGATGGAAAAAGATATTCCCTGCTAATGGCAAAGAAAAGAAAGTGGGGGTAGCAATACGTATATCAGACAAAATAGACTCTAACACAAAAACTATAACAAGAGTCAAAGATGGGCATTACATAATGATAAAGGGAACAAGCAGATATAACATTTGTAAATATCTATGCACCCAACATAGGAGCACCTAAATATATAAAGCAATTATTAACAGACATAAAAGGAGAAATAGACAGTAACACAATAATAGTAGGGAAATTTAACACTCTACTTACACCAATGGATAGATCATCCAAACAGAAGGTCAATAAGGAAACACTGGCCTTAAACGACACATTAGACCAAGATGGACTTAGTGGATATATATAGAACATTACATCCAAAAACCACAGAATACACATTCTTTTCAAATGCACATGGAACATTCCCCAGGATTGATCACATATTAGGCCACAAAACAAGTCTCAATAAATTTAAGAAGATCGAAATAATACCATGCATCTTTTCTGACCACAAAGGCATGAAACTAGAAGTCAACTACAGGAAGAAAATCAGAAAAGCCACAAAAATGTGGAGATTAAATAAAATGCTACTGAACAACAATTGGGTCAATGAAGAAATCAAAGGAGAAATCAAAAAATTCCTGGAGACAAATGAAAATGAAAATACGACATGCCAAAATCTATGGATACAGCAAAAGAAGTTCTAAGAGGGATGTTTATAGCAATTCAGGCCTACCTCAACAAAGAAGAAAAATCCAAAATAAACAATTTAACAATACATCTAAAGGTGCTGGAAAAAGAAGAACAAACAAAGCCCAAAATCAGCAGAAGGAAGGAAATAATAAAAATCAAGCAGAAATAAACGAAATAGACACTAAAAGAACAATAGAAAAAATTAATGAAACCAAGAGCTGGTTCTGTGAAAAGATAAACAAAATTGACAAACCCTTAGCTAGACTCACCAAGAAAAAAAGAGAGAAGGCTCAAATAAATAAAATCAGAAATGAAAGAGGAGAGATTACAATGGACTCCTCAGAAATACAAAAGATAATAAGAGAATACCATGAAAAGCTATACACCAACAAATGGGATAATATAGAAGAAATGGATAAATTCTTAAAACATACAACCTTCCAAAACTGGACCAAAAAGAAGTAGAGAATTTGAATAGACCAATCACCAGTAAGGAGATCAAAACAGCAATCAAAAACCTCCCCAAAAATAAAAGTCCAGGACCAGATGGCTTCCCTGGTGAATTCTACCAAACATTCAAAGAAGACTTAATACCTATCCTTCTCAAACTCTTCCAAAAAACTAAAGAGGAGGGGAGGCTTCCTAACTCCTTCTACAAAGCCAACATTATCCTGATACCAAAACCAGACAAGGACAACACAAAAAAAGACAATCACAGGCCAATATCACTGATGAACATCGATGCAAATATCCTCAACAAAATACTAGCAAATCGAGTACAATAATACATTAAAAAGATCATACATCATGACCAAGTGGGTTTCACTCCAGGCATGCAGGGATAGTTCAACATCAGCAAATCTATCAACGTAATACACCAGATTAACAAAATGATGAATAAAAATCACCTGATCATTTCAATAGATGTGGAGAAAGCATTTGACGAGATACAGCATCCATTTATGATAAAAAATCTAAATAAAATGGATATAGAAGGAAAATGCCTCAATATAATAAAGGCCATATATCACAAACCTATAGCAAATATAATTCTCAATGGAGAAAAGCTGAAAGCTATCCCTCTAAGAACAGGAACCAGACAAAGATGCCCACTGTCACCACTCTTATTTAACACAGTGTTGGAAGTCCTAGCCAGAGCAATCAGGCAAGAAAAAGAAATAAAAGGGATCCAAACTGGAAAAGAAGAAGTGAAACTGTCACTATTTGCAGATGACATGACTTTATATATAGAAAACCCTAAAGAATCCACTAAAAAAACTTTTAGAAACAACAAATGAATACAGTCAAGTCACAGGATACAAAATCAACATACAAAAATCGTTTGCGTTTCTGTACACTAACAACAAAGCAGCAGAAAGAGAATTTAAGACTATAATCCCATTTACAATTGCAACTAAAAGAATAAAATACCTAGGAATAAACTTAACCAAAGAGGTGAAAGATCTGTACACTGAAAACTATAAAACATTGTTGAAAGAAATCGAAGAGGACACCAAGAAATGGAAAGATATTCCCTGCTCTTGGATTGGAAGAACTAACATTGTTAAAATGTCCATACTTCCTAAAGCAATCTATAGATTCAACGCAATCCCTATCAAACTTCCAACAACATTTTTTACAGAAATAGAACAAAGAATCCTAAAATTTAGATGAATCAACAAATGACCCCAAATAGTCAAAGGATTCCTGAGGAAAAAGAACTAAGCTGGAGGTATCACACTCCCTGATTTCAAAATATACTACAAAGCTATAGTAACCAAAACAGCATGGTACTGGCACAAAAACAGACACACAGATGAATGGAACAGACTCGAGAGCCCATAAGTAAACCCACACATTTATGGACAGTTAATATTTGACACAGGAGCCTAGAACATACAGTGGAGAATGGAGAGTCTCTTCAATAAATGGTGTTGGGAAAACTGGACAGCCACATGCAAAAGAATGAAAGTAGACCATTACCTTACACCATGCACAAAAATCAACTCAAAATGGATTAAAGACTTGAATGTAAGACCTGAAACCATGAAACTTCTAGAAGAAAACATAGGCAGTACACTCTTTGACATTGGTCTTAGCAGTATATTTTCAAGTACCATGTCTGACCAGGCAAGGCAAACAAAATAATAAATGGACAAATAGGACTACATCAAACTAAAAAGCTTCCACACAGCAAAGGAAACCATCAACAAAACGAAAAGAACCTAGCAATTGGGAGAACATATTTGCAAACCGTATATCAGATAAGGGGTTAATATCCAAAATATACAAAAAACTCTTACAGCTCAACAACAACAAAAAAACCCAACAACCCAATTAAAAAATGGGCAAAAGATCTGAACAGAGATTTCTCCAAATAAGATATATGGATGGCCAACAGGCATATGAAAAGATGTTCAACATCATTAGCTATCAGAGAAATGCAAATCAAAACTACAATGAGATATCACCTCACTCTGGCCATAATGGCTATAATTAACAAGACCAGAAACAAGTGTTAGAGAGGATGTGGAGAGAAGGGAACCCTCGTACACTGTTGGTGGGAGTGCAAACTGGTGCAGCCACCATGGAAATCAGTATGGAGTATCCTCAGAAAATTAAAAATAGATCTACCATATGATCCACCTATTCCACTGCTGGGTATTTATCCAAAGAACTTGAAAACACAAATGCAGAAAGATACATGCATCCCTATGTTCATTGCAGCATTATTCACAATAGCCAAGACTTGGAAGCAACCTAGGTGCCCATCAAGGTACGATGGATAAAGAAGATGTGGTATATATATGTAATGGAATACTACTCAGCAATAAGAAATGATGAAATCCATCCATTTGTGACAACATGGATGGACCTTGAGGGTATTATGCTAAGTGAAATAAGTCAGAGGGAGAAAGCCAAATACCGTATGATCTCACTCATAAGTAGAAGATAAAAACAATGACAAACAAACACATAGCAACAGAGGTTGGATTGGTGGTTACCATAGCGGAAAGGAGGGGGAGGGCAAGAGGGGTGATTAGGCTCACATGTTTGGTGACAGACTATAATTAGTTTTGGGGTGGTGAACATGTTGTAATCTACACAGAATGCGAAATATATTACGACGTACATCTGAAAGCTATATAATGTTATAATCCAATGTTACTGCAATAAAAAATAATTTTGATAAATTCCTCAAAAAAAGAATTAATACCAATTCTTCTCAAACTCTTCCAAAAAATAGAAAAGGAGGTAATACTTCTAAACTCTTTTTACAAGGCCAGTATTAACCTGATACCAAAACCAGACAAAGACATCACAAGAAAAAAAATTTCAGGCCAATATCTCTGATGAACATAGATGCAAAAATTCTTAACAAAATATTAACAAACCAAATTCAATAATACACTGAAAGGATCATACACCATGATCAAGTGGGATTTATTCTGGGAATGTAAGGATGGTCAATATCCACAAATCAATCAATGTGATACACTGCATTCACAAAAGGAAGGATAAAAATCCTATGATCATCTCAATAGACGCAGGAAAAGCATTTGAGAAAATTCAACATCCATTCATGATAAAAACTCTAAACAAAGTGAGTATAGAGGGAACATACCTCAACACGATAAAGGCCATATATGTCAAGCCCACAGCTAACATCACACTCAACAGTGAAATGCTGAAAACGTTTCCTCTAAGATCAGGAACAAGACAACAATGCCCACTCTCACCACTTTTATTCAACATCATACTGGAAGTCCCAGTCAGAGCAATTAGACACGAAAAAGAAATAAAAGTCATCCAGAGTGGAAATGAAGAAGTAAAATTGTCTCTATTTGCAGAAGATGTGATATTTTTAATAGAAAACCCCAAAGATGACATAAAAAAACTTGTTAGAACTGATAAACAAATTCAATAAATTTTCAGGATACAAAACCAATATACAAAAATCAGTTGTGTTTCTATACACTAATAAAGAACTGTCAGAAAGAAAAATTAAGAAAACATTTACAATTGTTTATAATTACCATTGAAACATTTATAGTTGCATCCAAAAGAATGAAATAGCTCGGAATAAATTTAACCAAGGAGGTGAAAGTTGTGTGCATTGAAAACTATAAAACATTGATGAAAGAAATTGAAGATGACACAAATAAATAGAAAGATATTTTGTTCTTATAGATTGGAGGAATTAATATTGTTAAAATGTCCTTATTACCCAAAGCAATCTACAGATTCAATGCAATCTCTATCAAAATTCCAATAGCATTTTTCATAGAAATGGAAAAAATAATCCTAGTATTTGTTTGGAACCATGAAAGACGCTGAACAGCCAAAGCAACCTGAGAGGGAAGAACACAGCTAGAGACATTACACTTCCTGATTTCAAACTATATTATAAAGTTATACTAATCAAAGCAGTATGGTATTGGCATAAAAACAGACACATAGAGCAATGGAACAGCATAGAGAGCCCAGGAGTGACAGACCATGCCTATATGGTCAATTGATTTACAACAAAAGAGCCAAGAATATACAATGGGGAAAGACAATATCTTCAATAAACGGTATTGCCAAAAGTGGATAGCCACATGCAAAATAATGAAACTGGATCACTAGCTTCTACCATACACAAAAACTAACTCAATATGGGTTAAAGACTTGAATGTAAGACCTAAAAACATAAAAGTTCTAGAAGAAAACATGGTGGTAACTCCTTGACATCAGCATTGGCGATGATTTTTTGGATTTGACCCCAAAAGCAAAGGCAGCAAAAGCAAAAATAAACAAGTGGAACTACAGCAAACTAAAAAGATTCTGCAGAAAAGAAAACCGCCAACAAAATGAAGGGCAACCTACTGAACGGGAAAAAATATTTGCAAATGATGTATCTGGTAAAGGATTAATATCCAAAAAATATAAAGAGGGGCCTGCCGGGTGACACAGTGGTTAAGTTCATGCATTCCGCTTCAGCAGCCCAGGGTTCACCAGTTTGGATCCCGGGTGCAGACCTATGTACCGCTTATCAGACCATGATGTGTTGGGCATCCCACATATAAAGTAGAGGAAGATGGGCATGGATATTAGCTCAGGGCCAATCTTCCTCAGCAAAGAGAGGAGGATTGGCAGTGGATGTTAGCTCAGGGCTGATGTCCCTCAAAAAAAAAAAAAAACAGTATATATAAAGAACTCATACAACTCAATAGCAAAAAAAAACCCCATCTGATTAAAATAATGGGCTGAAGATCTAAAAAGACATTTTTCCAAAGAAGACATACAGATGGCCCACAGGTACATGAAAAGATGTTCAACATCACTAATCCTCAGGGAAATGCAAATCAAAACCCAATGAGATATCACCTCACACCCGTTAGAATGGCTATTATCAAAAAGACAAGTGATAACAAATATTGGTGAGAATGTGGAGAAAAGGGAACGCTTGTGCACTGTTGGTGGGAATGTAAATTAGTACAGCCACTATGGGAAACAGTGTAAAGATGCTTCAAAAAATTAAAAATAGAACTACCATATAATCCAGCAATCCCACTTCTAGGTATACATCCAAAGGAAAACAGAATATGGAAGAAATACCTGTGCTCCCCTGTTCACTGCAGCATTATTCACAATAGCCAAGGTACAGAAGCAGCCTAAGTGCTTATATATACACACAACTGAGCATCTGTCAGCCATGAGAAATAAGAAAATCCTGCCTTTTGCAACAACACAGATACACCTTACGGGGATTATGTTAAGTGAAATCAGCCAGACGGAAAAAGACAAATACTGCATGGCGTCACTTATATGTGGAATCTTAAAAAACATCAAACTTATAGAAAAAGAGAATGGTTTCTAGGGGCTGAGGGGTTGGGTAAATAGGGAGAGGTTGGTAAAGAGTACAAACTTTCAGCCACAAGATGAATAAGATCTGAAGATCTTCTTGGCAGCCCAGGGTTCGCCGGTTCGGATCCCAGGTGTGGACATGGCACCGCTTGGCAAAAGCCATGCTGTGGTAGGTGTCCCACATATAAAGCAGAGGAAGATGGGCACAGATGTTAGCTCAGGGCCAGTCTTCCTCAGCAAAAAGAGGAGGATTGGCAGTAGTTAGCTCAGGGCTAATCTTCCTAAAAAAAAAATGATCTGAAGATCTAATGTATAACGTGGTGACTATAGTTGCTAATGCTGTATTGTATAATTGAAATTTGTTAAAAGAATAGAACTTAAATATTATCACCAAAAAAAAAAAAGACAAATAAATGAGGTGATGGATGTGATAATTATCTAGATGGGAGAAATCCTTTAACAATGTACATGGAAATCAAATCATCACGATACACACTTTAAGTATCTTACAGCTTTGTCAATTATACCTCAATAAAGCTAACATACATTTCCCTAACACACACATTTTCTCAGGTTCTCACTTGGAGGATCAAAAAATAACAATGAGCCCACTACCACTTTTTCCCATAGCTTTGTAAATTAAGTTAAGATTATGTTTGGCTGCATAAATACAAATAACACAAACCTAAATGAGTTAGAAGTGTATTTCTCTCTCACACGAGACAAATCCTGACGTAGGCAGTTCAGTCTGGTATGGTGGCTCCACAGCCAGGGATGGCTAGTCAACAAATACTTATGGTGTTGTTTCATCATCCTCAGCACATCATTTCCAGCCTCAAGGTCACCTCATTGTTTAAGATGGCTACTGGAGCACCAGCCATCATGCCTACATCTTGGGACAAAAGCGCACTCTTCCTAGGTAAGTCAGTTCTCTTTAAGTGGCCTTCCTGGAACGCACACACATCACTTATTCTTAGATCTCATTATCACAACTTAATGAAATGGCTTCACCTTGATGCAAGGGGGGCTGAAATACATGTTTTCTAAAGGAGTACACTGCTGTATGAATAAAAATTGTAGACCTATTTTGAAGACCACAGGAATGGATATTGAATGGGAAATAGAGGCCTCTACTACAATGATGAAGAAACGAAGTTGGATTGATAGCTGCTTCTGGACCAGACACTGAAGACACTTGGGATGGATTTTCACAGTTTAGTGGATGTTGCAGGAGCACAGGCTCCTTCAGCATCCCACGTGTGCTCTCTTTCGAGTTTGGTTTATTAGAAAGAGCATGGGACAGGGATGGAGAAGCCTTCAGTTTCCATTTGGCCTCCATTCATCACAAATGAGGTGTCTTGGGTATGTCACAGGCCCTCTGAGTATATTTTCTGAATTGAAAATTGAGAATTTTGTATGATACGTGCCCTACCTGTTTCCCAGGGTTGATATAAAGCTCAAAAATGCAATAAGTTAACATTATCCAAGATTCACTATATTCCAGTCTATGGGCTAAATGTTTTACACACAATATTGAATTTCGTTGAGAACTTGGATTCACACTCAAGATTTTACTAAATATTTATTATGTCTAATATGCTAAAAATATTTGGATTCAGTGGTAAATAAGATGGACAGTGTCCCTGCCCTCCTGGAATCACATTCTGTCAGAGAGTCAGACATTAAACAACACGCTTTACAGAATTAGTTGCTTCATGGCAAGTACTGTATGTGCCGTGAAGGCAAAGTACAGGGTCCTATGAGGGCTAAAGAGCAGGATGTGACTTACTGTGGAGGGAAGGGGAGGCAGAAATGTTCTCAATTGCTCATTCCTCCTGTTTCCCCAAGTGTGTACATATACACATCCTTCTTTACAGAAAGAAGACAATTGAGCCAAGATTTTTGTAGTCTGTAGTTAAACTGTAATTATTTTTATTGACAATCTGAAATTCTTCATTCCTGTTCAATCCTGTTCTGCCAAAACTCCACTGAAGTTGAACTAATAGACTATCTAAGAAATAACACCTTGTACCATTTCCCCATACAGTTGGCAGGCTTGCTGTGTAATCGCTTACAGTGATACTTGCTGTCACTTTGTAAATTTGGACTAAGGTTCTCAATTCTCTCTCTTACTCATGAGGCCAGGAAATGCCTTTGTCAGGAAATACACTAGAGTTGCCAGTTGGTAATTTTCATTATCAGCAAACCTCCATGGTTGACTTGCACAAAATTACCGTCTCAGCCAAGAAAGGATGGTAAAAAGGAATTGAAGCCAAGTGGGAAGGCAAGCAAAATATCAACATTCTTTATTTGCTGATGGTGTTATTGCCAGATTTGAGAGAAAATAACTTACCTTGAACTTTTTCTGAGGATTAAAAGCTTCTCTAGGGCATGCACAGGCTCTGGAAGTGATTTTCAAGATCTTTAAGACACTTGGTACCAAACCTTTCAAGTGGGTTTTCCCCATTCTTCAATATCTAACATCAAAAAAAGTATATATCTGATTTTACCTTTTTCAGAGGTAAAGGTGTTATCTTAATAGTGCCTTTCAGCTCCTTAACAAACAGATCTGTGTCAGTGGCAAACTAGAGAATAGCCAATAAAAGAGCTTTAACTTGAGAACTTGAATGTTATCACTGGCAACAAACACTGTCAGTTGTTTTCCTTGAAGTCCCTAGCGTACTTCATTTATTTTTAAGAAAATGTCTGTAAATACCCAAGTCTGAACAACCATAGTTTGCCTGTTGTCTGTCAGTTTTTCTTTCAAGTAAAAATATTATTCAGTGAGGAAAGTGGGTAGGTCAGGTCACAATTCAAGCAATTGCACTTGTGTGTTTCCACAAGACAACTATGACGTTTCAGTATGCAGGAGAAGTAGTGTATGTGTGGTTCCCATTTCATCACGCAGAAAATTAAAAATACATCTTTTCACGAGTTTGTAAAATTAATTTTTAATTTTATTCTTAAGGAAAACTGACCTTTTTTTCTTCTGATAGTGCAAGGTAGTGAAGAATGCAATGGCTACCAGTCTAGTTTGGTGCCTCTGCCTTGATTCATGCAAAGACACCAGCAGTTTTACCTACCATTGTTTTTGCAAACATCAGCACAGTGGAAAAGGCAAATACTATTTTGGTGTTATTATGAAAAGAGTTTTGACCTCGCAGACCTCCTGAAGGATTGTAGAGTCACCAGGTATCCATGAACCACACTTTGAGAACTGCTGTTCTAAGATGTAAATTGTTTCCGTCTGTTTTAGAAATTCAGTCTCATTCCTATTCTTCTAGGATAATTAGATGCTTTTGGATTTTGATTACATATATTTGCCAAACACAAAATTCCTAGGAATTCTAGATACTTTGTCTTTCCATATAAATTTTAGAATCAGCGTGTTGATATCTGTAATAAATCCCTCTAGAATTTTGAACGGAATTGCACAATATCTGTAGACCAATGTGAGGAGAATGTAAATCTTCCAATTATTTCATGGTTTATGTCTCTACTTATGTATTTAGGTGTTCATTGTTTCCTATCATTATTGTTTTGTAGTTTTCAGCATAAAAATCCTCTCCGTATTTTGTTAGATTTATACCTAAGTTGTTGTTCTTGTTGCTGCTGGGCCTTCTTCTCCTCCTCCTCCTCTGTTTTGGTGCTATGAAAATGGTATTTAAATTTATTTTTCAAATTCCTATTGTTCATTATTGGTAAATAGGAATGCAATTGACTTTTCTGTATTGATGTTGCACCCTGTGACCTTGCTGACTCTAGGATCATTTTGTGAATTCCTTGGGATTTTCTACATAGACAAATATTTCGTGAATAGAGATAATTTTGTTTCTTTCTTTCCAATCTGCATGCCTTTTATTTTCAATCTTGCCTTGCTGCATTTCCACTATGATGATGAACAGCAGTGGTGAGAAAGGATACTTTTGCCTTGTTTCTGATCTTAGGGTGAAAGCATTCAGTCTGTAGTTTTCAAAGACAATAAATCTTTTTCTGGTTTTGGTGTCAAGGTAACACTGACCTCATAAAGTGAGTTGGAATGTTCCATCTTCTAAATTCTGGAAGAGATTATGTAGAAATGGTATTGTTTTTTCTTAAACATTTGGTAGAATTTATCAGTGAAAGCAATTGGGCCTAGAATTTTATTTGTTAGTAATTTTAAATCACAAATTCATTTATAAAAATAGATTTAGGACAGTTCACATGTTTATTTCCTTTTGAGTGAGTTTTGGTAGTTTTTGTCTTTCTAGGAATTGGTCCATTTCATCCAAGTTGTTGAATTTATGGGCGTAGACTTGTTAGTAGCATTCCCTTATTTTCCTTTAAATGTCAGGGGTTCTGTAGCAGTGTTCCCTTTTTCATTCCAAATATTTGGGGATTTTCCAGATCTCTTTCCAATATTAATTTATTGTTTAATTCTATTTTGGTCTGAGACCATACTTTCCATAGCTTTAATTTTGTTAAGGTTTATGAGTCAAAACATGGTCAATCTTGTGAATGTTTCATGTGTGCTTGAGGAGAGTATGTACCCTGCTGTAGTTGGGTAGATTGTTCTATAAATGTCGAACAGGTCAAGCTGGTTGATAATACTGCTCAAGTCTTCTTTAGCCTTACTGATTTTATGTCAATTTGTTCTGTCAGTTACTGAGGGAAGTGTATAAACTCTCCAAGTATAATTGTGAATTTCACAATTTACCTTCAGTCCTATCAGTTTTTGCTTTATGTATTTTGATGCTCCTTTGTTAGGTGCATATGCATTTAGTATCGATATGTTTGTTTGTGGGGTTTTTTTTTTGGAGAATTGAGCTCTTTGCTATTGTGTAATGTTGCTCTTTATCCCTAATAATATTTCTTGCTCTGAAGTCTACTTTTTCTGGTATTTATATAGTTACCTCAACTTTATTTGATTAGGGTTTTTATGGTATATCTTTTTCCTTCCTTTTACTTAACCTATCTATGTCTTTATATTTTAAGTGAGTTTCTTATAGACAGCATACAGTTAAGTCATGCTTTTAAAAAAAATCCAATATGACAATCTTTTAGTTGGTATCTTTTAATTGTTGTTTTTAGACTATTTATATTTAATGCAATTATTTATATGGTTGGATTATAAAATCTACCATCTTACTAGATTTCTTATATTTGGTCTTTTATGTATTTTTATCCTTTTCTTAAGTTAACTGACCATTCTTTAAGATTACATTTAAAAAAAGAGAAAGTGTTATTTATATTTCTCTTCAAAATATCTTCAGTGTTTGCCATAGAATTTACAATTTACATCTTTAATTACAGAATCTACCTTTAAATATTGTTGTACTGCTTCATGTGTAGCTTAAGGACTCTACAAAAGTATATTCCCTTTTCTCTCTCCCATCCTATGTGGCATTTTTGTCATACATTTCACTTTTATATATGGTATAAAAACAATAGATTGCTACTATTCTTGTTTTAGACAATCAGTTATATTTTGGGGCAATTAAAAGTATGAAAGTCAATTTTATTTTTACATTAATTTGTCTTATTGCTGACAGTTTTTATTTCTTTGTGTAAATACAAATTTCCATCTGGTATCATTTGCCTGAAGAACTTTTTTCAACATTTTTTTCTTTTTTTGTGTGTGGCGCAGGTCTGATGGCAATGGGTTTTCTCAATTTTTATTTGCCTGAGGAAAAAATTTTTATTTCTCACTTATTTTTTAGAGATAATTTTCATTCATGTAGAATTCTGGGTTGATAGGTTATTTTTTCCTTTTGGCACTTTAAAGATGCTGCTCTGTTGTCTTGTGGTTTGCACAGTTTCAGACAAGACTTGTTGTAATTCTTGTATTTCTATATTTTTTCTGTATTTTTTATATATATATATAATATATATAAATATATATATATTTTCTATATATTTCTATGTAATGGGTCTTTCTTTTTTCTTTGCTTGTTTTCAAGACTTTATCTTTGGGGCCGGCCCTATGGCCAAGTGGTTAAGTTCACGTGCTCTGCTTCGGCGGCCTAGGGTTTCACTGGTTCAGATCCTGGGGGTGGACATGGCACCACTCATCAGGCCACGTTAAGGCTGCATCCCACATGCCACAACTAGAAGGACCCAAAACTAAAAATACACAACTATGTGCTGGGGGGGATTTGGGGAGATAAAAGTAGGGGGTGAAAAAAGAAGATATATTCCCTTTAAAAAAAAAGATTTTATCTTTATCTTTGGTTTTTAGTACTTTGAATATGATGTGTGTAGGTGTTTTTAAAATATATATATTTATCTTTGTGTTCTCTGAGCTTCTTGGATCTGTAGTTTGGCGTCTGCCATTATTTTTAGTTTTGCTAATAATTCTAGCTTTCTTCTTCTTACCAGCATCTAGCTGTGTCTGCCCCAAGTAAGCCAGTACACATGTTCCATCCCTTCCTGAAAGGACTCATCTCTTTTTATAGTTCAGGTACTTGGTTGTCTTGTAACCTAGGGTTCCTGATGGATTTAAGTCATGAACTTACAGTTTGTCAGGCTCTTGGTTTTACTTTTGTTGTAAGGATGAGAGCAGCATTCTTTCCAGTTCTCTACATCCCAAGCAGAACTCCTAAGTCCCCTAATCCAGGAAACTAATTTTGCAGAGAAATAAGTAATACAATGAGCTGATGCATGCAGGTTTTGTGAATCTTACCATGTATCTATTTCCTATAAGCAATTGGCTTTAGTGCAAATACATGACTTATTGAAATCTCAGTAAACACTGGCCAAGAGACTCTTTTTAAGGTTGGGGAACAGGTTTAGTATGCTCAGTTTCAATAGCTGATATGTTGTCTGATTTCTCCCATAGTCCTAATATAAGGGTTGCCCAACCAAAGGGTAAAAGTAAATTATAGAGGCCCCTCATACTATTTCTGAAAAACTTAGTTCCTTTTTCTCTGCAACTTGGAACTCTGCTGATTTAGAGATCTTAGTTTCTAAGGGATAAATGCTGTCACAGTGGGCTGTCACAAATATTCCATAAGTTCAATGTTGAATACTGCTACCTGTCCATTTAGGGCTCCTTACGTCACATCATAAATATGGAACAGAGAGGGTTACCATATTAATTGCACTGATTCATCCAAATTGTCAAGAGGAAACAGGGTTGATCATATACAATGGCAGCAAGGAGAATGTGTCCAGAGAAGAGGAGATCGTTTGGGGCAACTCTTGGTGTTACCATGCCTAGAGCAAAAGTTAATTGTAGTATATAGCAACATACAGGCAGGACTATCAAGGATCTCAGAAATTCTGAGAATAAAGTGTTGGATCTCCCTACCAGTACAGAAGCTTGGCCTCTTTTGATACTGGTTGAAGATATGGGAACTTAGCATAGGGAATAGAGAAAGGAAATCATTAAACCAACTACAGCCTTGTGAACAGCTGCGGAAATAGGGATATAACATTGATTTCCATTTTATCTCTTGCTGTGCCATGTATATATTCTAGATTTTTAACTAATTCTACTATTCTTTCTTATCCTTTTCCCCCACTTTTTAAATATAGGGTATGCTGTGATGATTTAATTTGTAACTTAGTTTGTAAGTTACATGATATCAAGATGAATCACAGAATAACTACGTGTTTTCCTGGTTAGTAGGGCTCATGAATACAGAATTAGTGGTAGTCATTGGGGTGAGTCACAATCCCTGAGGCTCCAGGTTTGTGGTTAAAAGATAAGTGGCAGAGATGGTAGCTAATGATCAATGTGTGAGAGTGACGTGGGTTACTTTTGGCCAAGGTAGTTTAGAACTGTGTGCTTCTTTCCTCCACCACTGAAATCTTGAAGGTCATGTGTCTAAGGTGATGTAGCCACAAAAGAAGGCTGGACAACCTGCGTCTTACTTTTGGAAGTGAGAAATAAATCTTCATTGTGTTAAATCACTGAGATTTTGAAGATATTTTTTAGCACATATAGCCTTTTCTTTCATGAAGATTGCAGCACTGATGGCTATATATATACACACACACACACATATATATATAAAGTTATGTTTTATGATATAACTAGACTCATACTCTTCACAGAGTTTCATATTGACTATTTCCACTTAACTTGATCTTCTTTGGTATTTAAATAAGAAATTGTGAGCAACCCTATTGTGCACTGCTTATTTGCTACCATGTTAACCTAGAAATCTCTTTCTCTGTGCTATGGATTTATATATACATATGTGTGTGTGTGTACTATATGTATATATATATAGCACATACACATATATGTGCTATGGAGATAGATATAGGTATAGATCTCAAGTGCTTTCTTTACTGGCAGCAACGATTTGGAAATCAGAACAAGATAGTACAGCAGATTCTCTCATCGTTATCAATAAGGCCCATGGTTTCTTAAGCAAAATGCAAGTCATGCTATCCCCTGCCTTAAGTCAGCTTGATTCAAGAGACCAATTCAAATAACCCATAGAAAGACTGAGATGCATTTGACCTGCATATCAATGTGCTCTAAACTGCCTAAGAATAACAGCATATATTTAACATTATAGTTATTTTTGTTAAGCTTTTCCGTATACAAAATAAAATGTTGGTTAGAGGCACAATGGCTTTTTTCTAATTAAGTTTTTCTGTAAGAACACACAGCCCTTTTACCCTTCCTGTCTGTTTTCCCTGTAAGAGTTTTAAAACGAGATGAAATTTTTTTGTGTGTCTGTTGAAAGACCAGGAAACTGGTGCTGGTCTAAAACATTTTGCTGGTTACCTCATTTGCAAAATGAGAACAATTGGACCAGAATTATAATCTCTGAGTTTCTTTTCTGCTCTAAAGTTCTGTGATTCTGCTATTGAAAAAATGCAATTTTCAGAAAGTGTATCCAAGGTTAATTTAATTTGTGGTGACCTTTGTGATCTTGTGAAAGATAACATGAGTGGAGCCATATTAAAAATAGCACCGGAGCAGCCATTTCAGAAGAATTGCCTTGCATGTCTTGTTTTATTTATCTTCCAAACTAGACCAAACCACCAACATTCCAAGAAGTCAGTAAGAACAAGAATATCCTATTTGTAACGACTGATGAAATTGAACTTTGCTGATGACTGAATCACTAACCAATCAATGAAATACAAGTCTAGCTTTCTAGTTTTTTGGCCAATGTTTGAATCTCAAGCCAATCGATGGACAAACCTAGCCTTACCTCATCTCGCACCGATGAACTCTTCCTTAATACAACTCACCTCCTCTTCCTCTCTTTTTCTCATAAAAACCCTGACCCCGCTCCTGTAATCAGGACATGATTTGGGTTTCTACCTGAATCTCTGTTCCCCGAATTGCAATTCATTGATCCCAAATAAATGCTTTGCCTTTGAAACTGGTTTCTGTTTTTGAAGGTTGACAATCGTTAGATTTTCCAAGTGATGTCATAGAACATATTACCCTCTGGAGAAGAGACGCAGCCATGAGGGTACAGGAGACAGAGTTTGGAGTAACCTCATTTATCTTAATTAATGCTGCCTGGATGCAAATCTATCATTTGGCACTATAGATGCCTTTGAGATCCACTAGACCTGGCTCCTGGGGTGATGGGGAGACTGCCGAAAGGCCTGCTTGACTAGAAACATTTCTTCCCAGCCTTACCCCGGGCTGCGTCCATGCTCCTTTCATACTCCATGGCTATCCTCCATTACAGAGAGGAGTGCTCTGTTAAGCTATTAACTTCATTGACAAAGATGACAACAACAAAAACAACAACCAAGGACCTATTATTTGGTCCTGCCCTAAATAAAATTGGCAAGACAGGGAAAGGAGTTGCAGACACTCCTTCCCCCATCATTTTCTCCACTTTTATGATCTGGGATTAAGACTGTCCCTCCAATCAGAAAAAGAGGTCTGACATCCTCATTAGGTTATAAGGAACTTGGTGTGCAGTCTCTCAAGAGATAGTTATATTTTAAAATAGACCTAATGGGAAAAGACAGACTCCAACACAAACAACTGAGCCTCTAATGCTGGAATTGCATACATCACCATAGGAAGGGAGGGGCAGGGCCTCCAGCAATCCTCATCTTTTGAAGTAAGGAGACTCTGCCTGACCTGCCTCAGACCGGCTCTGCTCTTTGGATCTAATCACAGGTAGCTTAATCTCTAAGTAAATTCGTAGATCACCCACTCCTTACAAGCACTTTCTGACATCGCTGAAGATTTCATGTAAGCCGCATGCATTACTAAGCAGATCAGCTCTCAGGGATGAGATTTTTGTGATTCTGGGTTAACGTCTTTTCCCTGGTTTGACTCATGTTTTAATGATCAACAATCATCTTTAGCCTTGGCAAAGAGGCAGATAGTCATCTGTCTTAATAGCTGTTCTTGTTATCCTGGCAAAATCCATCATCCAAGAACAGAGCTCCATTCAAAACCTGGTCACTGTCCTCCCAGGATATCCCTCTCATATAGAACGCTCAAGTCTGGGCACCCTGGCTGGTTCGAGCTGTGAGAAGTCCTTGTTCACAATTTGATATGGAGGACTTCATCATAAAACGGAAATCCTAAGACCCATCAATAGAACTACCCTCTCCTGCTCTTAACTTATGTACGTAAAACCAGAAAAGAACGGAATTTGATTTTAGTTGTCTGATACAGACTCTTTGATATGAATAGACAGCAAACAGGCAACACTTTAGTGGGAAAAACAAAACAAAGGTTTAGGTCCAGAAATTCATGGTTTGAATTCGGTCAAGTTAGTGGTTATGTGGCCTCAAATAATTAACTTAACCTCCCTGAATGTCTATCTACTCATCGTCAGAGTAAGTACAAGAGTCATAACAATGATGGCAAGTGGAATAATACCTCATATTGCATTTGTGTGAATTAATTGCAAGGAATATAAAAATGCCTGATACGATGCCTGTTTCTGACAGAACAAGTCAGCTTCCTTTCCTTCCTCAGAAACACTTTTGTCCTGTCTTTTTTTTCCTCAAGACAAAAGGAGATGGGAGTTTTGTTATTCAGCAGATATCTTTTACAATTGCTGTCTTAATAGATTAAAAAGATATTTATTAAGCACACATTATATAAGAAGCAGTTTTTTTATGTGACGTGGAAAATACAAAGAAATATGAACTTGAACTCAAGGTGTTTGCACATTACAGCTTAAATATATGAAACTGCTTAGTTTCATAGGAAGATGTTGATTATAAAAATTCTCTAAATTAAAGAAATAGCACATGATCTTAAAGCTCCCAGGAGCTCATTTCAAAATGGCAAGATTAAGGAGACATGCTTCATTCTTCTGCATTTGAACTAAAATATCTTTTTCTCCATGATAGAAATTCCCAAAGTTGGATGGGCTTATGTGTACGCAGAATCAATTGAGATATGAGGACAACCATTTTGCAAAAAACAAATGAATAACTTACTCTTTCCTCCCAATGATTCTGTACATCGCATGGCTTCAGTAGCTGCTAAGAACCTCCACATTGGTCGTCCCATGCCTTCCTCAAAGTCTTCTGGGCTGTCAGATTGCTCGGGTTATGGCTTATTTTTCTGGCTAACTAGTAACATTGTAAGAATTATGCAATCCAAGTTTAATATGGTTGGAAGATTTGGGGTAAAGTTTAGTTAAATTTTCCTCAAGAAACACACAGATTAAAATATTGAAAATCAAGTTTGTGCTAAATTCAGTATATTTTATATGAGTAGGTAATTTTTTTAAATGGTTCTGTGTTTGATTAGGCATATGTGTGAGGGGCTGGCCCTGTGGCCAAGTGGTTAATCCTGTGTGCTCTGCTTCGGCAGTCCAGGGTTTCACTTGTTCAGATCCTGGGCGCGGACACAGCACCACTCATCAAGCCATGCTGAGGCGGTGTCCCAAAGAGCAGAACTAGAAGGATCTACAACTAAAATATACAACTATGTATGGGGGCGCTTTGGGGAGAAGAAAAAAAAGATTGGCAACAGATGTTAGCGCAGGGCCAATCTTTAAAAAAAAAAGCGAATGTGTGTGAGATTTAGAAAGTTTACCTGCCCATCCGCAGGGGGTGTGTGAAGGTGTGGGAGGAAAATGAAACTCAATAGTCCTTGGAAAACCGGTTGGGTTCTGCTGCTCACGTGTGTGGGCTGCTGTGCAGCATTCCTACAACACGTTCCACATCAATCTTGAGTGAGATCATTTATAAAAAGATGTATTTTGTAGACAATTTTTATTTCAGGATGAAAAAGTTTTCCTTCTTGAGAAAGTCACTTTTGAGCTCATAACCCTCAAGTGATAGGGGGATTTTAACATAAATATTGGATTTCTTTTTACAGCAGCCCCCTTCTTAGAGCAAAGAATAAAGTGGCAATGGATTTGCTGTTAATGAACACAGTAGAAAAGAAAGTCCAAATTACAGATAAACCTCAGAATCAACTTTCTTTTCATTGATATTATGAAATACTTGATATAAAAGAATATGATATGGATATATACATATGTGAAAATTCATCGATATGCGCATTTAAGATTTTAGATCTGTATACTTTGCTATATGTAAGTTATACCTAAAAGGTAAACAGCCTGAAACATAATAAATATCCCAATTATAAAGCATGATAATTAAACATTCTATTCCCATCACCCAACTTGAGATAGAACGTTATCAATACTGTTGAGGGCCCCCTCCTTCTTCTGCGTGAACATACCCCTTTCTCTGCCTTTCCAGGAGTGTCTGTTTCTTGAATTTCATGTTTATTGTTCACTTTCATTTCTTATTTTTATTTCTTTTTGAGGAAGATTAGCCCTGAGCTAACATCTGCTGCCAATCCTCCTCTTTTTGCTGGGGAAGACTGGCCCTGAGCTAACATCTGTGTCCATCTTCCTCTACTTTATATGCGGGATGCCTGCCACAGCACGGCTTGACAAGCAGTGCTCAGCTCTGTGCCCAGGATTCCAACCAGCGAACCCCAGGCAGCAGATGTGGAACATGTGAACTTAACTGCCGCGCCGCCGGGTGGCCCCTCATTTCTTTATATTTTATTAAACATGTAATTATACCAAACAGCATCATTTACTTTTGTCTGGTTTTGAATTTCATGTAAATGACATCAAACTACTTCTACTCATCAGCAGCTTACTTTTTTCCCTCAACAATTTGTTTCCAAGATTTATCCATGTTGTTTTGCAGAGCTGTCACCCCAGCTCTCAGGGAAAATGGGATGTTTCTATGTTGCACTGGGGTAAAGGGATTAGGCTGCTTGTGTCCGGAGGTGACTTCTCCTGCGGTCTTTTGCATTCCTTGCTCATGTGCAGAAGCCCAAGTGCTCTGTGTGTATATATGGGGTGTGCGTGTGGGGCGGGGGGTTGAGGGGGTTGATGAGAGTTTTGCTAGCCTCATAAAGTGAGTTTGGGATTATTCCCTCTTTTTCTATCTTCAGAGTTTATGAAATACTGGAATGATCTCTTCATCAACTGTTTGATAGAATTCTTCTATAAAATCATCATGGCTTAATATTTTAGTTGTGAGAAGATTTTAAATTATTGATTTAAATTTATTTTGCATTACAGAACTATTCGGTTTTCCTATTTCTTCTCAAATTAATCTTGACAAGTTATGTTTTTCTGGGAATTTATCTATTTCAATTAGGTTTCATCTAGTTGTTCATAATATTCTTATATTTTCTTTTTAATCATGGCTGTTTCTATACCATATCCCCCCTTCCATGCCTAGAATTGTTCATTTGTCACCTCTTTCTTTTTTATTGTTCTCTTTGCCAAAGATTTAGCAATTTTATTAGTCTTTTGAAATTTGGTCTTGTTGTTTCCTTTTGTTGTATTTTAATTTTCTATTTCATGTTATCTGCTCGTATCCTTAGTAATTCCTTCATTCCTCCGAGTTCTTGGGTTATTCTCTAATATTTTAAGATGAATTCTCTGCTCATGAATTTTCAGCTTTTATTCTTTTCTATTATGAGCTGGTAAAGTTATAAATTTCCCTCTAGGTAATGCTTTATCTGTCTCACAGGTCTTTATATGTGGTTAAGTTGTAAGTAATTTCTAATTTTACTCAGATTTCTTCTTTGAATTGTGAGGGATTTAAAAGTACATTTTAAAATATCCAAATATATGGATTTGAGGTCATCTTTTATTATTCATTTCTAAGTTGATTATATGACGATCAGGGAATTTAGCTTATATTACGCCAACTTTAAAAATGTCTTGAGACTTTCTTTAAAGCTCTATGGGGATAAGCATTCCAGGTAGAAGAAACAGCAAGTACAAATACCAGGCAGCAGGAGGCTCTTCAGTGCTCTTTTCTGTCTACACCACATAAGAAAGACTGGTGTTCCCGGACAGCAGCAAACAGGGTGGTGGAAGATGAGGCCAGGGTTTAGGTTTTCTTTCTAGTTACAGTGGGAAGCCATTTGTGTTTTACGCATGGGAGTGACCGTTTCAGCACATCATTTTGGCTGCTATCTAAGAATAAGAATGTGAGCAGGGACACAGTTAGGAAGTTATCACAGAACTCTGACAGTGGAAATGGTGGTGCTTTGGATTGAATTTATAGTAATGGAGATGTGAGAAGTCAATTCAAGATAAATTTTGGAATTGATTTTGACAGTAGTTGCCGATAGGTTGATGTGAGATGTGAGGGAAAAGTGGAATCAAGGAGGATTTTGGTTTTAGTTTTTTGCCTGAGTGTGAACGATGGTACCATACTCTGAGACAGGAAAGACTAGAAGAACAAAAGTTGTATATGTGCATGTGTATAGGTGGATGGGGTGGTGGTGGTGGTCGGAGAATCAGCAGCTGTTTTTGACATGTTAAGTATGAGATGCTATTTGAATATGCAAGCGAAGATGTCTAATGTACAGTTGGTGCTATGGTCTGAATTTTTGTGTTCGAGTTTATATGTTGAATTTGTATGATGAAATCCTTCGATTTGTAAGTTGAAATCCTCCAATTTATATGGTGAAATCTTAATCCCCAATGTGATGATATTACCAGGCAAGGCCTTCGGGAGGTGCTTAAGTCGTGAGGGTGGAGCTCTATGAATGGGACTAGTTTCTTATAAAAGATGCTCCAGAGAGCTCCCCAGCCCTGTCCACCATGTGGAGACATAGTGAGAAAGTGCTGGCTACGAACCAGGAAGAGATCCCTCACTAGAACACAACCATGCTGTCACCTTGATCTTGGACTTCCCAGCCTCCAGAGCTATGAGAAGTACAATTTTATTGTTTATAAGCCACTCAATCTGCGGTAATTTGTTATGGCAGCCTGAACAGACTAAGACAGTTAGACACACAATTCTGCACCTCAGAAGGGAGCTCAGAGCACGGTGCTTTGCTGAGCCATATTGGGGCCTGAGCCAAAAGGAAAAATTGATAATACTAATCTGTCTTTCTTTCAAATGTTGATATTTTGTTTGTGATACATTTTGAGGAGCATCAATTTTGTTTTCAATAAATATTGCATTAAAATATTATTAATCCTTTGGTAGTTTTTTGATACCTCTCATATTTTAAGCTTGAGGTTAAGCACCTGGCTGGCCTCACCCTGGTCCTGACCCTTTCAAGACTCAGTGCCACTTTGACAGTGTTGAAAACCATGAGCCTAAAGGAGTCGAGAGAGGAAACATAGCAGAGAAGTCAGGAAGAGAATACCCAGCCAAGGAGACATGAAGGAGTAGCCAGCAAGTTGGAAGGAAAACAAGGAGAAGGCGGTCATGGGAGGTTGGAGAAGAAAGTGTTCAAGGAGGAGGGAGTCATCTGCCTTGTCTAATGCTGAGGGGAGTGTGAGTAAGACGCCCAGAGACCTGAGTGACCAGGGGCTTTATTTGAATGGAGCTCGCGAGTGACTTTGAGAAATGCTGTTTCAGTCAGGAGCCTGGGATGGGAAAGTTCAGTCAGAGAATGGGACTGAGCTGGGGAGAGAATGGGAGATGAGAAATACAAGTGTAGTCAATGATTTCAATGAGTTTTCTTCTAAAAGGGAGCAGAGAAATGGAGTGGTGGCCAGATGGGGACATGGGGTCCACAGAGGGCTTTGTATTTAAATATAGGTGAGGTGAAGACCTGTTCCCAGTGGACAAGAAGACACTGATGGTGCAGGAGAGAGAGAGGGAGGTTTGTAAGAGCAGATTCCTTGGGCAGGTGGAGGTGTGCATGCAAAGACACGTCGGGGAGTTGACCTGGACAGGGACACAATATTTACTTCCTTGGGACAGGGGTAAAGATAGAGTATGTGGCTGCAGGCGAGGTGGCTCGCTGGGTTTGTGGAGAATACGAGGCTGCTCTGGTGGGATTGCCTCTGTGCTCTCGGAGCAGTCTGAGGTGAGCCGTCAGCTGGGACGTGAGGGGAAGGAGTCTGGGAGATTTGAGGAGGAAAGAAAGCATGTGAACCGGTCATCTTGGAGAGTGAGAACGTGGATCTCTGTGGGCGGGCTAGCGGGCTTGTCTTTCACCCAGCCACTTTACAGACCTCATCAAATGCGATAACTTGTCTGCTCTACTTCTGGGTTGCCCACATAAATAACATATCATCGCTGCAAATAATAGCAACTTACCAATTTCTCTTTTCTGTTTCATGCCTTGTGACCTTGGAGAGAACTTCTAGAGGAAGGTGATGGTAGGCATCTTTGTTTTCTTTCTCATTTTAGTATGTATTCTCTTAATCTTGTATTGCTAATTGTGAGGTTATCTCTTGTTTGGAAATAGACATTCTTTTATCAAGAGATAATAATATCATCCTATGGCCAATTTATTAAAATATTTTACTGGAAATGATTGTCGAGTGTCCATTAATGTATGATCACTACATAAGAGCTTTTTCTTTCCTTGTTTTAAAGCTTTAATTTCAGTCTTTCAGACTCCAGTGCGTGACTTCTCTCTCTTTCTCTCATGCTTTCCAGCTTTAATTTGATTCTAATTTAGATTTACCTAATATCTTGTTTGGGTTTCTCTTAAATGCCCCCATCTTAGCACTTATCACATTGTCCTATCAATTTATTTATCTTTCTTGCTAGACTTTAAGATACTTTAGGACTTGTTTTATTTACCCACACATCAGCTCCTAGCACAATGTTTGTTGAATCAATTCATGCTGTAGCCATCTGTGTGCTGGTTCTCTTTACTATCAACCCTCCAAGTACACTCACCCTAACTTGTGGGGAGGGAATGTGCATTTATTATTATTAATAATAATAATGATCACTGCAGCAAATGCATTATATTTATAATCTCAGTTAATCATTACAACAATTATATTGAGATAAGTATTACTGTTATGCCCATTTTGTAGATGAGGAAATGGAAACTTAGAAAGGTGAAGTTGTCCAATGTCATTATGACCTCAAATCCATTGTGGATGCTTTTGACCACTATATTCTGTTGCATTATTTTATTTTGACCCTCATCTTCCTCCTTATTGTGTTCTCTGCAATTTTTGACACAATAACTCAGGCACAGTAGGAAAATGTTTGCTGTATTGAATGGCACCAGCTGGTAAGATGGCACCTGTTTTGTGGATGTTCTAAGTCATTGAGACATAGTTAATGATGTGGCCATTTACTGGATCAAAAAGTCTGGAGTATATTTTATTCCCGTTTAACCTTCTTAAAAAATCCTTCTCTTTCCTATATGGTATATTATTTACCTCTCCATCTCAGTCTTTCTGTCTTCCAACTCAAACAAACATTCTTCTTAAAAAGTCTTGGATAAGGCATTTGTCTACAATTCTTCACATTTCTCATGTTAACATCCCATGTTGATGTTAAAATTGGCTATGATGTGCTTGGGATTAATCTATGGGACTGTTAACTAAACTGGAAAATAATCTTGTGGTACTTAGCATTTATTGAACATTTATTATGAACCAGGACCTGGACTAAGATCCGCCATGTATTTTCTCATTTGTTTCTTAAAACAATTCTATGAACCAAATGACATTCCTACCAAGCTTCTTTCGATGAGGAAACCGAGACATACAGTGGTTAGATAATTTGATCAAAACTGGAAAGCCACTAAGTCACAGAATCTGAATTAAACTCAGAAAGTCTCAGTTCTTCAGCACGTCCCACTGCCTCCCTTGTTATAAGCTGCCCCTATTATTACTGGAAAAATTTGTACACTAGGCAGTTATAGAACACTTGGGAGTAGACCCATCTCTAAATGACTTATTCATTTTTTGGTGTGTCTCTTATATTACCTAATCCCTCAAGAATTTCGTACACCCGTTCATAATAGCTCGAAGTGGCCAATATTGACAACTCCAGGGTTAATGCATTCCCGCAGTGACAACACCTGCTTATTTCTTTCACACCCTCCTGGCATGTTGCTTTCCTCTTTTAGACACTATTAAGTCAGCACTCTGCACCAATTTTCTCAAATTGACTTGGCCCTTCTGATAAACTTGGCATTCTTTTTAAGTGTATACTTAGAGTCAGAAAAAAATATTTCCCGACTTCACCTGGCAGAGAGTGAAAAGCTGCTTATCTTGTTTTCTCAATGGTATTCACCACCAACAATAAGCCCAGTGTAAGGCAGGAGAGCCACAGGCCTGGGGAAGCTCTCATGACAGCTGAATACAGAGGGAGGAAATCGCTCCACAGAGATGAAAGTGTTTACCTTTAACTGTCAACAAAATCTCGGGCTGGACAAAAATTCTAGTGCTCACCTGAGGTCTTTTGGCTCCTGTTCAATATCTTTTGAGTGGTTTTGCAGTGATGACTGCCCTCTCCATCCAGGTGTCTAGGTGAATGACTTAATATCTTCTTATCCATGGAAATTTGATCCACTTTCTTAGCCTTTCTAGGCATTGTTCTAATTTTTTCCTCTCCAGCTCTGAAGAAATTTGTGTGCTCCAATAACCAAGTATTTATTTTCAGAGAAATTGGCTAACTAGGGTTTTCCACAGAATAAATGAGCCGACCAGCAAGTACGTCAATGCCCTCCAGTCTCCCTCTTCTTGGGACGCTTTTTTCACCCCCTGAGCCCTAAGTGAGAATATCCTTTTATGGGCATTCTCATATTTCTTTTCTCTCAATGGTTCCCAAATGTCTTTCTTTGGGCAGGCTGTATCAGAATCACCTTGGTCACTTCTAAGAACTCTAGATCATCAGGTCACCTCTCAGATCTACAGAATCATATTCTATAAGGTTTGGCCCAAGAATTTATATTTTTGATAGACCCTCCAGGTGAGTTATATTAATATCAAGCATCTGCTCTCTGACTGTTCTCACTTAACCCCTCTGTTAGCATCCTCTAGAATCCCTTCCCCAGACATCTTTCAAGCACGGGGATCTCCAATCCACCGACTCCACTTCTTCTCCTCCGCACTCTCCCCTTGCTTTGCTTCTCATCCTATTAGATACCATGAATCAGCAACATCAGTTCCTGACATCTGTTCTCTAGTCCTTTGTCTCTCTCTCCCTTTCACGTAAATTTCTTGGAAAAATTCTAATTCTGGTTTTGTCTAAACCTCTTCCGACCCTGTGCCTCCACCTGCGCAGCTAAATGTTTCAGAAGAAAATCACAAAACTAGGCCAACGGGTCAAATTCTAACTTATTATCATAAATTTCTTATAAATATTCAATGCTGCCAGAAAATCCTAGCATGCCTCCACACCCCACTATTTCACACCTTTTTGTTCTCTCCTTAAGTCTCTATGCCTCTCCCCCAACACTGAAAATAGAAGCTCTCAGATGAGAAATCCTGCATCTTGACACCAAATAGCCCAGCAGCCCACCTGCATCTGTACCTCCTGCTGTGCTTTCACACCTACTGCACCGGACGATGCAGCCTACTTCTAGCTAAAGCCAGCGCCTCCATTTGTACCCTGGATCCCATTTACCCCTCCATTCTCAGGAGTTTTATTTCTACAATTTCTGCCTCATCATTATGCTTTTTCTGCATTGTTGTTTTTTCTCTCTTCTTGATCATTTCTATCGGTAGATAAACATGCTTTCCTATCTTTTATTGAAAAATACTTCTTCAATCCCATGTGTTTCTTCACCCACTCACTTTTCTGCTCATCTTACAGCAAAACTTTTTGTGAGATTTGACTGAAGCTGTCTCGTTTTTTCATAGTCCTGTCTCATTCCATTTCAATAAAGCTGTTGATCTCAACCACCAATTCATTGAAATATCATTTAATGAGGTCCCTAAGTTCCATCTTAACAGACCCCACTGTCAAATCTTGGCTCTTCCTTTTACTCTATGCCTAATTTGATTTGACTGATACAACTGATCATGCTCGTATTCTTTAAAACACTTTCTTCTTTAGACTCCCCTGTTTTCTATTTTCTGTCTGTCATGGATTTCTTCTCATTAGTCTCCTTTGTCAAAAATCTGGGCATCATCTTTGCTTCCGTCCTTTTCTTCACATGCAATATCTGACATATCAGCATGTTTGGTGAGGACCAGCTCAGCACACATCCTAAACCCAACAACTGCTCACTATCCATAATGTGACAATCTCAGCTCAAGCCCCTATCATCTCTCTCCTGGACTACTTCTTTCTAGTCTTGACCCCTTCAGATCAATCTCCACAAAGCAACTATGGTAAACTTGTTAAAGCACAAATCTAATCCTGTCATTTCCCTGTCCACTTAAAATCCTTCTTTGGTTTCCTATTTCATCTAGTTAAGAATACAAACATCTTACCATGTTCTACAGAGCTCTGTGTTTATTAGTCATTAAACAAAATGTATTGAGTATCAATGAGCAAGATACTACTTTAGGTATTGGGAGAATATTACTAAACAAAATTAAAATTCTTCCCTTATGAGGTTTACATTCTAACGAGGAAGGCAGGTAATAAGAAAAATGAAAAATTAATAAATAAATTCTATGGGCTAACAGATGGTGATAAATGCTCTGGACAAGGTAAAGCAGGGAGGGCGGAAGAGACTTCAGGGGCATGGTGGTGGCACAATTTAAAATAAGATGATGAACAAAGACTTCCTTGAGAAGGTGGGAAATAGCATCTCAAAAAAACCTGAAGGAGAAGAGGGGAGAACCATGGCTATCTGAGGGGAAGAGAGTTCTAGATAGAAGAAAATTCAATGCAAGTGTCCTCATGTGGGAGTGGGCTGTGAGGGGTCAAGAAATGGCCAGGAGACTGGTGTTCTCCAGAAAAGGGAGTGAGCAAGGGGGCAGTTGCAGGAGCCAAGGTCAGAGTGGTAGGCGGGCAGGGAGGAGTGGGAGATATAAAATGTGGGGCATTGTTGGACATGTTGAGAACATTGGCTTTTAATTTGAGTGAGATGGGAAGATACTAGAAGGTTTGAGTAGAAACAACTAACAGGATCACCGTGGGACCTCTATGTTAAGAATAGGCTGAGGGGGGAAGGTCAGATGCAGGAACATCAGTTAGGAGACCATTGCAATAATCCCCTGAGAGATGCTGGTGGCTTGGATCAAGGTAGTAGCAGTGGAGGTGGTGAGAAGGGGTCAGTTGCTGGGTATGTTTTCAAAGAGGAGTCATCGTGATTTGGTGACAGACTGGATGAGGGTTTTAAGAGAAAGGGAGAAGTCAAAGATGACTCCAACAATTTTGGTCTGAGTAATTAGAAGAATCAAATTACCATTAACAGTAATGGGGGAGATTCAGAAAGAACAGTTTATTGGAGGAGAGAATAAGTTGAATTTCAGCTCTGTTATTTCAGGTATACGTAGCTCTATGATCTGGCCACTGTCTAACTCTCTGATGAGACCACAGTCCTGGCGACACCTTGGTTACAGCCTTGCGAGACCCTGCAGGAGGAGACCCAGCTAAGCTGTGCCCAGTCTCCTGACCCAAAGAAACTGTGAAATAATAAATTGCATTATTTTAAGCTGTCCATTTTGTGGTAATATTGTTACACAGCGTAGATAACTAATACAATGCAAGTGTGCTGTGATTGGTTTGATTGCCAAAGGATTTCATTGTTTTAAAGAGTGATTTCTTTAGTACACTCAAATGTTATTTTATTTATCAAAATTAAATTTAAAATTTATCAGAATAACGTTTATGCTATAAGGTGAGGTATACTTGTCTTCGTATCTAAACTTTAAGGCTTTCAGAGCTTTCAAAAATATTTTTTCTTTGGAAAGTCCTGTTTTATTCATGTTCTCAAGGCACGTTTCAGAAAAGATGTGCAGTTCTATAAGCCTGGTTTTTTTAATCTTGTACTATTTCAGGCAAGGGTAGCTAAAAACGTCAGGATAGACGTAGCATACGGTCCTGGAGAATTAATTTTACCTGACAATTTGGGTAAATGAAGATTTGAATGCTTATGGCATTAAAATATTCTGTAACACCAGTGTGCAAGTAGCTTCAGCAGACGGCAAACTTACATATGTTGACAATTCACAGGCAGCAGCTGAGTGGAAAATTTTGTTGTTCTGAAATCTCAGGAAACCTGGTTCTCTTAGCCCTGCTGGTAAGCAAAGCACTGTGAGGACAGATGATGTCTGTCTGGAGCTGGCTGCTGTGTGTTGCCACGGAGGAGAGGCTTCGGTATCAGCCTTCCCAGAGACACCAGAGGTGGCCAAGGGAGCATTTGGTTTTTGCTTGCTTGTTTGTTTTAATGCACTTTTCACCACACAAACAAGTGATTTTTAAAGCATACAATTAGATCAAAAAACCATCAGCTGCATAATTCCGTCTAACTTTCTTGCCTTGATGACAATAAACCATTTAGTTGACAAGCTCGCAACTGTACTTCAATCTACTCCTATTCACTGATTTTTGCCAATACAGTAAGGTCCTCTTCCTCCTAGATTTTGTTTTTTCACAAATTAGTGTTAATCTTAACTTCTTAAAGAGAAATAACTTTAAAAATTTTATTTGAAAATGAAGATATAAGATTATGTCTAACAACAGGAAGTTAGAAGCCTTCACTTGCACCCGAAGGGAATGCTCAAGACCATGCTGGGTGAGATTCCCTCAGAGGAGCTGCCCACAGTTCACCTGGGAGTGAAGGTGGGGGCACCCCTCAACCACTCCTGGGGAATCAGTGGTCATGGTGGAAGCTGATCCCAAAGTTTTTAATTTTTGTGGAGGTGCAAAGAAGACCAAGCCATGTAAGAACCTACTGCACTGGCAGCATCAAACCTATAATTTAAAAATTAGTAATGGTAATTTAGAATAAAATACCTACAACTGAAAGAGATAAATCTTGGGTAGACCATACAATAAGAAGTGGCATTAAATAAACAAGTGTTTCAAGTATTTTGAAGGCTCCAGTAAAGTCAGTTGCAGCATTTCTCTCTAGGTTCCACTCACCTAAAATGAGACCATTAGTTGAAACCTTGAATCTGTTTTGGGTCTAAAATGGCTACCGTCTTACAGGAAAACTATCAAATGACACTTTCATGTGATACACGTTAATGTGCTCAACAGACACATCTAAACAGCTGGCTGAGAGACCAGGGTTGACCTGGTTCCTCCGTTACAGATGGCTGAAGGCATGGGCATGAATAATATGCTTATTTTATTGGTCTTAGGTTACAACATTTATAATGATGTTGTCCGTGAAGATATTAACTCAAAAAAGACTTTTGACAAGACAACTGGTGAAGACATTCTCAACAAGATGTATGAGGTATTTAGCAGACACTGTACCAATTACAAAAAATGCATGGCCATGTGCACCAATGGAGCTAGATCTGGAAAGGCAAAGCTGGGAAGAAGAATGCCTCACACAAAGACAGAACACCCAGGAAAAGACCAGCATCCACCAGGTCTTTCACCAACACGCCTCACCTCAGAAACTTTGCCACTTCCTCAGTGTCTTGAACAGCAATGGGGGACACAAAATTATGACTCTTCCAAAAAGTCACAAATTGCTTATATTTCTTATCCTTTTAAAAAGAAATTTGTCAGAAAATCAGAAACGTCTTTGAAAGCTGCCTGTCCTGCACAGACGTAAGGGGGCTCAGCCGAGGGAAAGCGTTGGTCAGAATTTATTTTTTCTAAATGAACCTCAGGAGCACAATATTGGTGAATCATCAGCCTGTTTCATGTCATACCACCATCTTTAATTTACTTATAAGCCACTTTTATATTATTTATTTAAAAATATATTGTAACAATTTGATGAACACCTGTAAACTCACCACCCAGTCCAAGAACTAACTAGATTAGTAGTGACCTACATCTACGGATAAGCTTTCTCTATCCCATCACCCCGCCTCCTTCTCAACATCCTGAATTTTGTGGTTATTGATTTCCTGCTTTAAAAATAATAGATTAACATGTATATCTAAAGTACATTGCTGGTTTTAGTTGATTGTAAAAATTATAAAAAGGTTTTTATGCTATATGTAGGCTTCTGGGTACTCACTTTTTTCACTCATCATCGTTACTAAGAATTTTCCAATTGTTTCAGGCACTGTAGTTCATTTTCACTGCAATATAATATATCATTGTGTGAACGTAACAGATAAGATAAATCCAATTCATTCAGGATGTAATGTCTCCCTCATACACTACTGGATTTGGTTTGTTAATATAGAGTCATGGATTAAATGTGCCAGTGGTTTTCTTTTTCAAGCTGTCCCTATCCAATTTTGGAATCAAAGTTATATTGGCCCAATGGAATGAGTTGGGAAGTATTCTCTCTCTTTTAAACTAAACTTTTTGTTTTGAGATCATTGTAAATTCACATATACTTATTAGAAACACGGAGAGAGCTCATATATTCTTTATCTGATTTCCCTCAACAGTAACATTTCGCAAAACTAAAGTACAATATCACAACCAAGATACTGATATCGGTACAGGAAAATACAGAACATTGCCATCACCAAAGGGATTCCTTATGTTGCCCTTTTATAGACACACCCAATTCCCTTCCACACCCTTCCCCGTGACCTTAAAATGTTCTTAATTTTTATGATTTTGTCATTTCAAGAGTGTTGTATACATGGAATCATGTAGTATGTAACCTTTTGAAATTGGATGGTTTTTCTACTCATAATTCTCTGGAGATTCATGTAAGTTGTTGTGTATTTCAATAGTTCATTCCTTTTTGTGCTGAGGAATATTCCACAGTATGGAAGCATCACAGTTTGCTTAACTATTCACCCACTGAAAGACATCTGAGCTGTTTCCGGTTTTTCACTATTATGAAAAAAGCTTCTATAAACATTTGTGTACAAGCTTTTGCATGAACATAAGTTTTCATTTCTTGGGATAAATACCCAGGAGTGCAATTGCTGGGTTGTATGGTAGTTGCATATTAAATTTTTTAAAAACTGCTGAAATGTTTTCCAGAGTGGCTGTAACTTTTTGCATTCTCATGAGCAATAATGAGTGATATCGTTCCTCTACATCTTTGACAGCATTTTGTGTGGTCACTATTTTGTGTTTTAGTGAAAGGTGTTTAGTGATATTTCATGTTAGTTTTAATTTCCTGTTTGCTAATGGGTACTAATGTTGAATATCTTTTTATGAGATTATTTACCATCT